>NC_092043.1:24482364-24613043 GCF_003086295.3 Arachis hypogaea | reverse complement strand
TGGTTTTTCTTCAATCCTTTGAGTTCCATCATGTATATACTCACTCAAACCATTATAAACTTCAATTTGTTGATCCTCCATTGTTTATAATCTTCAAATTCTTCAATCTACCTCAAGATTAATCACTTATTCATCAACTCATAAACCTACAAAACAATGGCTAATTGGATATCTCCAATGCATAAATTAGTAAGAGAAAAAATAGCAATATAAATACAATGAATTCAAACAAATCATATTAGAGTAGAATCCAAGATACCAAGTTCATTTCGGATGTTAAAAAAACTTTCTTTACATAAAGGTTTAGTGAAGATGTCCGCTAGTTGTTTACTAGTTTCGACAAATTCAATAACCACATCACCCTTTTGAACATGGTCTCTTATGAAGTGATGTCTAATCTCAATATGCTTGGTTCTTGAATGTTGAACCGGATTCTTGGTTAAATTTATTGCACTAGTATTATCACATTTGATAGGAATGTGATCAAGCATGAGTCCATAGTCTATAAGTTGTTGTTTCATCCATAAAATTTGGGCGCAACAACTACCGGCGGCTACATACTCGGCTTCGGCGGTAGACAAGGCTACACTTACTTGTTTCTTACTATGCCATGAAACAAGAGAGTTTCCTAGCAAGTGACAAGTGCCGCTAGTGCTTTTCCTATCCAATTTGCAACCGGAAAAATCAGAATTGGAATAACCAATCAAATCACAAGTGGATCCTTTCGGATACCACAATCCAACATTTAATGTTCCTATGAGATACTTCATAATCCTTTTTACCGCACTTAAGTGAGATTCCTTAGGATTAGCTTGGTATCTCGCACACATGCATACACTAAACATGATATCTGGCCTACTTGCCGTTAGATAAAGTAATGATCCTATCATGCCTCTATACTTCTTTACATCTATGCTTTTACCTTGTTCATCTTTGTCAAGGTAGCAAGTAGTGCTCATTGGTGTGTCCATTGCCTTAGCATTATCCATTCCAAATCTTTTGAGCAGTTCCTTGCAATATTTGGTTTGGCTAACGAAAGTTCCTTCTTTTCCTTGTTTGATTTGCAGACCAAGGAAGAAGTTGAGTTCGCCCATCATGGACATTTCAAATTCACTTTGCATGAGGTTTGAGAAAAACTTGCAAAGTGATTCGTTAGTTGAACCAAATATTATGTCATCGACATAAACCTGTACCAAAAGGATATTTTTGTTTTCAATCAAGATAAATAAAGTTGTATCAACCTTCCCTCTTCTAAAACCCTTTTCTATTAAAAACTTGCTCAAACGTTCATACCAAGCTCTTGGAGCTTGTTTAAGACCATAAAGAGCTTTCTTGAGTTTAAAAACATGATTAGGATTTTCATAATCCTCAAAACCGGGAGGTTGTTCAACATATACTTCTTCTTTAATGAAACCATTAAGAAAGGCACTCTTAACATCCATTTGATAAAGTTTGAAGTTATAAGAGGATGCAAAAGCAAGTAGCATCCTAATTGCTTCTAATCTAGCTACGGGAGCATAAGTTTCGTCATAATCAATGCCTTCCTCTTGATTATAACCTTTAGCTACTAATCTAGCTTTGTTTCTAACAATTGTACCATTTTCATCGAGTTTATTTCTAAAAACCCATTTTGTTCCTACAATTGTTTGATTACTTGGTTTAGGCACCAATTCCCAAACGTCATTTCGTTTGAATTGGTTAAGCTCCTCTTGCATTGCCATAGCCCAATGTTCATCATCAATTGCGGACTCAATGGTAGATGGTTCAATTTGAGAAACAAAAGCACTATATGCAAATAAATTTCTAAAAGTGGATCGAGTTGTTACCCCTTTCGAAACATCACCAATGACGTTGTCTAGAGGATGATCCTTTGAAGTACGCCAATCCTTTGGAAGTGCATTTATTTGTGCTTGTGATGGTTCAATTTCTTCAACTTGAACACTATCCTTTGTTGAGCTTGTAGAGGCTTCATTTAACTCTTTTTCTTTGTCTTCACCATTCAAATTTAGTGAATCAAAGTTTTCTATATTTTCATCAAAATCTTTTCTAGCACAACAACGGTTAGTTTCATCAAAAGCGACATGAATACTTTCTTCCATAGTCATGATGCGTTTATTATATACTCTAAAAGCTTTGCTAGTTAAAGAGTAGCCTAAGAAGATTCCTTCATCAGCCTTAGCATCAAATTTGCCTAAGTTATCTTTTCCATTATTTAGAATAAAGCATTTACAACCAAAGACGTGAAGGTGGGAAATATTTGGCTTTCTTCCTTTGTACAATTCGTACGGTGTTTTCTTAAGAATAGGTCGAATGATAATCCTATTCATAACATAACACGCGGTACTAACCGCATCCGCCCAAAAGTACTTAGGAATATTAGCCTCATTGAGCATAGTTCTCACCATTTCTTCTAAATGACGATTTTTCCTTTCAACCACACCATTTTGTTGTGGTGTTCTAGGAGAGGAAATATTATGCTCAATGCCATTTTCTTCACAAAAAGTTTCAAAAAGATTGTTTTCAAATTCTCCACCATGATCACTTCTAATAGATGATATATGCAAATTCTTTTCATTTTGAATAACTTTGGCTAATCTTTTGAATGCTCGAAATGCATCACTCTTGTTTGCTAGGAACAAGGTCCATGTAAATCGAGAGTAATCATCAACAATACTAAAGCATAGTAATTGCCACCAAAGCTCATAGTCCTAGAAGGACCAAACAGATCCATGTGCAAAAGTTGTAATGGCCTTGTTGTTGAAACAATGTTTTTGGATTTAAAAGAGGCCTTTACTTGTTTTCCCTTTTGACATGCGTCGCAAAGGACGTCTTTTTCAAAACGTAGCTTTGGTAAGCCAATTACTAACTCTTTAGAGACCAACTTGTTAAGATGGTCCATGTTAGCATGAGCTACTCTACGATGCCATAACCAAGTTTCATCATTTTTACTAACAAGGCATTTCACATCATTTGAGGAAACTTCATTTAGATTAATCATGTATACATTGTCAACACGGTGCCCAATTAGCACAATTTCATTAGTGTCTTGCCTTTTATCAAACAACATTTTGAATCAAAGGTGACTAAGTTTCCTTTGTCACAAAGTTGGCTAACACTAATGAGATTATGTTTGAGACCTTTGACAAGTATAACATTATCTATGGAGGTAGAAGGATTTTTACCAACTTTTCCAACGCCGATTACTTTGCCGGTGTTGTTGTCTCCATAGATCACGTTTCCTCCGTTTGTAGGCTCTATTGCGGTGAACTTTGATTCATCGCCGGTCATGTGTTTGGAGCATCCACTATCAACATACCAATTTGTATCCTTAGCTCCAACACGTACCTACAAAATAATTAAAATTGGGATTTAGGTACCCAAGTGAATTTGGGTCCTTGATGGTTAGTATGAGCATAATGCCCATAAGGTGCCCATCTCGTATCTTGACTACGAAAGTTTATATGTTTAATTCTAGTAAAGCATACGGGTGCTATATGACCTACTTTATTACAATAATGACATATGACATTTGGATTATGCATCCTATGCATATTTCTAAATGGTTGCCTAGGTTGTTTCCTAAATGCAACATCTTTTGATCTATATGCATTGTGATTATAATTTCTAAATGAAGCATGTTGAGGAGGATGTTTAAAGGCTTCATTCCTCTTAGGCATGCTTACCTTTTGGGCTTGCGGTTGCCTAATAGAAGTTTTAGCATTTTTAAATTTTCCTTTTTCAAAACCCAAACCTTCCTTATTATGAACATGCTTTTGGTTTTTCAACATTTTATCTAAGTTCTTTGAAGATTCATTGAACTTAGCTAAAGTGTTCTTAAGATTTGTAATTTCATTTTCATGCATTTTACAAGATTTGTATGGATCACTACTTGTGCTACACTTATCTTTTCCAAGATTGATATTCTCGTTTTTCAACATCTCATTTTGTTTTAAAAGTTCCATATTCTTTTTCTTTAGGAGAGAATAATCTTGGGTAAGTTTTGTGTACACCTCAAGTAAGGCATCATATTCATCTTGTAAATTAAAAGAAGTGGAGTTGTCATCACTAACCTTTTCTTCGCTTGCCATTAAGCAAAGATTTGCAACCTCGTCGTCATCGGAGTCGGATTCATCCTCGTTCTCCCATGATATGTATGCTTTCTCCTTCTTCTTAAATTTCTTGTTTTTGTCCTCCTTTTGAAGTTTTGGACAATTGGGTTTGATGTGTCCAACTTCTCCACACTCATAGCATTTTGGTACCTTTGTTTTGCTCTTGAAGTTTTTCTTCATTGCAAACTTATTGAATCTTTTTAATAAGAGTGCAAATTCTTCATCTCCTTCTTCTTCATTATCATCACTCTCTTCTTGCAGTGATGTTGTTTTAAGGGCGAGACTTTTCTTCTTGCTTTCTTCACCTTTTTGTCTATTTAGCATAGTCATTTCATAGGTGAGAAGATTACCTCGTAGTTGATCAAATGTAAGTTGATCATAGAGCCTTCCTTCCACAATGGCGTTCACTTTGGAGTTCCATTTTGGTGTAAGGCTTGTAAGCACCTTGGTCACAATTTGTTTATCATTGTATTTTGTGCCAAGCATGCTTAGATTGTTGAAGATCTTGGAGAGTCTTTCAAGAGCTTCTTCAATGCTCTCTTCATCTTTCATTTTAAAATTTTCCCATTCATGAACCAACATAAATACCTTTGATTCTTTAACGTGGTCGGTTCCTTCGTAAGTGATTTGGAGTTTATCCCAAATCTCTTTAGCGGTTTCACATGTAGAGATCTTCATATAATCATGCTCGTTAAGTGCACAATGAATGAAGTTGATGGCTTTATCATTCATTGCCACTTTCTTCCAATCATCGTCACTATATTCATCTTCTCCTTTCGGTACTTGCTTTGAGACGGAGACTTCTCCTTCTTTAGCGCTTGTTGTCTTTGTTGGAATGTGATTTCCATTCTCAATCACTTTCCAAATTCTCACATCTTGAGAACGGATCCAAATTCTCATCTTATTTTTCCAATAAGAGTAATTTGTTCCGCTAAAAAGAGGAGGTCTAGCGGTTGAGTTACCTTCGCTAGTGTTGTTGTTGTTAAAGCCTGTGCTTGCCATGATCTTTTCCCTTAAACGGTTAAGTCTTTCAAACGGTTAAGCTCTGATGCCACTTGTAGAACCTATGCACAATTACTCAAGAGGGGGGGTGAATTGAGTATTGCAACAACAATGAATCTTTTTACGAAAGTTAAAGACAATATACAAAAGTGTTATTGTACTAGTATTTTTCCAAGAGCTTAACTCAATTGCTAAGCATTTATAAGGAGCTTTTACTTTCCAATAGACACCAACTCAAATAAATTGATCAAGCTTTTCACCAATCGGACTTAAGCCACTCCTTAAGTACTTACGAAGCTACTTTTCGATCACAATTTATTTGCTCAAAGGTAAAAGACAATAATATTGAAGAGATGAGTTTGGAGAGATGCAAACGCTATTTAGAGTGGTTCGGCACAATCCTTGTCGTACGTCCACTTTCTTTCTCAATCGCAATTGAGAAGTTCCACTATTGCCAAGCTTCAAGGTGCTCGCGCAAAACCTTTTACAATCCGAGTCCTTAGTTTCTAACACCTCACGGTATATGATCACCACTCGTATACTAACCCACTCCACTTAGAGATACCTTCTCTAAGATTTGCCTTGAGTACTTAGTATACCTCTTTGGTATCCTCACCGACTATAGTGTTTATAACTCTTGACTCAACCTTGGAGATCACACTCCAATTTACAACGTGTACAAGAAAACAATTCTCAAAGAATTGTTGAGATGAAATGAGTACTCTCTAGAAGAGTGTATGATTACAAGTTTAGCACTATTGAACCAATTGATATTGCTATCTCAAATAGTGTATTATAAAAAATGTGTAGAATGAAAGAATATGAACAAGATAATTTTCAAAAATACTCAAGTAGTGAAATAAGGCTTCAATCCATCTATTTATAGATTCCCCAAACCTTAGAAACGTTGGGGAATTAATGGGATGGAGCCTTTATGTCAAAACTAGCCGTTTTTTATGTTTTTGAATTATTTGCATCGATGCATAACACTTTGCATCGATGCAAATGTGTCTTTGACGCTGAAATTTGAATTTTCAGCTAGGTTGCATCGATGCAAACATCTTTGCATCGATGCAACAAGTCGTTGCATGCTTTGCATCGATGCAAGATGAGTGTGCATCGATGCAAACCTTAAAGAATGGCTTAAAATCACTTCAAAATGCTTAGGATTGATCTCAAACTTGTTGGAGTCAATTCCTATGCTTTTGTACCTTTGAAAACAAGTTTTTAAACCATTTGGCTAGCATCGAATTGCAAGATGTGCATCAAAACATTTTGTGAGTGTGTGTTGAGAGATTTAGCAATTAGTTCTTAACAAGAAGTTACCTAAGTCCTAAGACACTATACTTGTCTTCAAATGTTGTGGACTTGAGTTTCTTGTTGTTGTTGTGTTGCTTTCAACTCTTCATTCCTCAACGTTGAATGTTGGTTGATCTTTCAATCATGCTTGTTCATTCAAGTTGTTTGTTGGTTTGTCTTTCATGTCGTTTGTTGGTTTGTCATTCATCAAAACCTATGAATACAAACTTCACATACAAGCAACATGATTTACACAATCAAAATGTCTCTGTTTCTTGTGCCTTGATTGTTATCTTTAATTTTGCTTGCTTAAAACACATGTGCTACTAACATTTCATTGTGTAAGACATTCATGATCCTTCTTAGCCCCATAGCCATTGTTCTAATTGTTGCTTGAGGATGAACAAGCATTCTGAGTTTGGTATGGGAAGGAGGAAAATGGGAGAAAAATGACAACATTAGAGAAGATGGACTACAAGGTTGTAAAGTTCCTTTTCCTCTCATTTGTTTCCAGCACTTAAATTGCATGATTGTCTTCATCTTCTCTGTTTACATGTGTGTATGAATAAAGCATAGCTTGAATCTTGATTTGTAATATGTTGCTGTGGCATTATAACTACCAACTTGAATTCTGTGAGTTCAAAAGCAATAAAGCATCATGATCATAAACAAACAAGGCATTAAAGAAGATTTTAGCATGTGCATAAAAGTTTTGGAAAGCTAGTGTGATTGATTGTTGCTCAATTGCATTGGATTTTATTTAATTGAAGTTTTTCATCTAGTACATTTTGTGAAATCTTTGAAATCATGAAAACCTTGAAGAAGCAAATACAATTAAAGCAAGAAAAGAAAAAGGGAAAGAATGAGAAAGCTGAAGGCTCTGAGCACCAATGGCAATTTATTTGCTAAGTGCTTGTGGTGTTTATGTATCAAGCCAAATGCTTGAAAACAAAACACTTAGAAGTCAAGGCTAGGCTCAAGTGCAAAAGCACTCCCTCAAAGCTCAAGGCTCTGAGCATCAATGATTAGAGAGTCAAGAAAAGAAAAGAAAAATGAGCTTAATGAAGTCCTCTAATTAAATGCTTGTGGTGATTATGTATCAAGTGGTAATACTTGAAAACAAAGCATTTAGAAGTCGTAGCTTTGTTATTAACTCATGGGGCAAAGCACCCAAAAGGAGAAGCAAAAAAAAAAAAAGAAAAAAAAATCAAAAGCTTGTTTCAAGGAAGAATTATAAGAAAAAGATTTCATAAAATAAGCTAGATAGAAGCATCAATCATTTACATCTCTTTTGTAATTGTAGCATGCATAGAAAACTAGCTTGCCATGAACATTAACTTGCTACTCTTCTTACCTTGGATTGTCAATTTCTATTGCATGATTCTTTTCTTGCTTGAGGACAAGCAAGGTTTAAGTTTGGTGTTGTGATGACAAGTCATCATATACCTATTTTTCTATGCTTTTTCATACAAGAAATTGATGATTAGTGCTTAAATATTGCATTCTTTTGTGCTTAATTGGAAGATTTCCTTGATCTTTTAATTTTATAAATCTTGTAGGAAATAAGAAGAAAAAGAAGCAAAGAAGCACAAAAAAAGGAGAAAAAAAGAGCTTTGGGACACACTTTGAAGTTGGAGCACACTTTGGAGCCTTAGGCCACGCTTTTAAAAGCGTGGCCCATGACCAAATCAAAGGTGAATAAGCAATCAGCACACACTGCCCTGCCCTTGCCAAGGGCAGGGCAGAATCATGATGAAACAAAGTGAGGTTGGAGCAAATTTTCACTAAGTTAAAATCTGGCCGCTCACAGCATGACCATGCCTACTTCAAAGGGCTATAACTTGAGCTACAGATGTCCGATTGATGTGCTTCCAGTTGTGTTGGAAAGCTGACATTCAAAGCTTTCCAACGATATATAGCAATCCATATTTCGCATACAATTAAGGCAGGAACGAAAGGCATCTTTAAGGGCCATGAGAAAGCAAGAAACTAGGCCTTACTTTGGTGCCAAGAAAACCAAGAAAAAGAAGTAGCGTGTGCCTCCACCAAGTTTCGAACTTGGAACTTCACTTTTGGAAACACTGCCCTGCCCTCCGCGAGGGCAGGGCAGCATTTTGGTGATGCACACAGGCGCACCATTCTGGCGCACCAAGGGACGGTTCGGCAGCACCAGCAGCACGCACAGGCACCAAACTGGTGCACCAAAAATTTCTGCCCTGCCCTCCGCGAGGGCAGGGCAGCATTTTGCAGCACCAACTCCCCCAAACGCGCACGCAAGCACCAACACGCACCATTTTCTGCCCTGCCCTCCACAAGGGCAGGGCAGCCTCCTGGGAGCAACATGGGCCAAAATTCCATTTTAATTCAATTCCTCACCAAATTGAATCAAGGCCAACCAAAACCCATTTCTCCTCAAATCCAAAGCAAGCAAAGCCCACATCATCACTCAAAGGCACATGAATCAATTAAATTAGGATTTTCATTTTTGTAATTTGTTTTAATTTCATTTTCATTTTTTATTTTGTAAAGCCTATATAAAGGCTTCAATTAGAGCTCGGAGAGAAGGAGGCTTGCTCCATTAGGGATTAGTAGTAGTAGATAGCTCTCTCTTTGGGTTTTCATTTCTGTTTTGAATCTTGGGTGGAGATTGGAAGGAATTCTGTTTTCATTCTCCATCTGCAACATCTCTGCTTTGTTCTTCTGCATAATTGAGAATTGGATTTACATTTACTTGCTGCTTGATTTACTTCTCTTCTGCTGATTATTTTCTACTTTGATCAAGGAAGGAATTGAGATCTAGACTTGTTTTCTAGTCTCTTTGGTTTCCTGAGATCTTCATTTTGATTTTCCAATTGAGTTGAATTTAATTTCTATTTGCTTCTTCAAGCAATTCTGCTTTATGTTTGAGATCGGTTGCAAGTTACTACATCTTTTATTTCTCTGTTTGATTGCCATTTACAATTTCTTGTTTGATTTCTTGAATCCCAGCTCCCAAAATCCTTTTATTCTTCCTGCAATTTAAATTTTTAGTTGCTTGATTTATTGCTTCCTTTAATTTCCAGCACCCACTCCCCTTTACATTTAATGCAATTTACATTTCTTGTCATTTAAGATTCTTGCAATTTACATTTCTTGCTCTTTAAGTTTCTGTCCATTTTTACTTTCTGCACTTTAAATTCATTGCAATTTTACTTTCTGATGATCAACTTCACACAATTCACTTCAATATTAGCTTGACTAAACTAATCACCCACTAAAGTTGCTTGATCCATCAATCCCTGTGGGATCGACCTCACTCTTGTGAGTTATTACTACTTGATGCGACCCGGTACACTTGCCGGTTGGATTTGTGTGTTGGAAATTCGTTTTTCCACAAAAACACCATCAACAACTAACCAGCAAGTGCACTGGGTCGTCCAAGTAATACCTTACGTGAGTAAGGGTCGATCCCACGGAGATTGTCGGCTTGAAGCAAGCTATGGTGATCTTGTAACTCTTAGTCAGGATATCAATGATTATTAGGTTTAATTGTGAAAAGTTAAAGAACATGAACTGAGTACTTGTTTTGCAGTGATGGAGAACATGTTGAGGTTTTGGAGATGCTCTATCTTTTGAATCTCTGCTTTCCTACTGTCTTCTTCTTCAAGCACGCAAGACTCCTTCCATGGCAAGCTGTATGTAGGGTTTTACCGTTGTCAATGGCTACCTCCCATCCTCTCAGTGAAAATGTTCAACACGCTCTATCACAGCATGGCTAATCATCTGTCGGTTCTCAATTGGGTTAAAATAGAATTCAGTGATTCTTTTGCGTCTGTCACTAACGCCCAGCCCTCAGGAGTTTGAAGCTCGTCACAGTCATTCAATCCTTGAATCCTACTCAGAATACCACAGACAAGGTTTAGACCTTCCAGATTCTCTTGAATGCCACCATCAATTCTAGCTTATACCACGAAGATTCTGATTAAGGAATCCAAGAGATATTCAATCAATCTAAAGTAGAACGGAGGTGGTTGTCAGGCACACGTTCATAAGCGAGAATGATGATGAGTGTCACGGATCATCACATTCATCAAGTTGAAGAACAAGTGATATCTTAGAAAAGAAGCAAGTGTGATTGAATGAAAAACAGTAGTAATTGCATTAATCCATCAAGACACAGCAGAGCTCCTCACCCCAACCATGGGGTTTAGAGACTCATGCCGTAGAAGATACAATGAGAAACGTGTAATGTGTCATGAGGTAGGTATACAATATCAAAAGGTCCTATTAATAGTGAACTAGTAACCTAGGGTATACAGAAATGAGTAAATGACGTAAAAATCCACTTCTGGGGTCCACTTGGTGTGTGCTTGGGCTGAGCATTGAAGCCTTCATGTGTAGAGACTTTTTCTGGAGTTAAACGCCAGCTTTTATGCCAGTTTGGGCGTTTAACTCCAATTTTTGTGCTAGTTCGGCGTTAAACGCTGGGAATTCTGAAGCTGATTTGAAATGCCGGTTTGGGCCATCAAATATCGAGCAAAGTATGAACTATTATACATTGCGGGAAAGCCCAGGATGTCTACTTTCCAATGCAATTAAGAGCACGCCAATTGGGCGTCTGTAGCTCCAGAAAATCCACTTCGAGTGTATGGAGGTCAGAATCCAACAGCATCTGCAGTCCTTTTCAGTCTCTGAATCAGATTTTTGCTCAGGTCCCTCAATTTCAGCAAGAAAATACCTGAAATCACAAAAAAACACACAAGCTCATAGTAAAGCCCAGAAAAGTGAATTTTAACTAAAAACTAATAAAATTGTAATAAAAACTAACTAAAATATACTAAAAACATACTAAAAACAATGCCAAAAAGCGTATAAATTATCCGCTCATCACAACACCAAACTTAAATTGTTGCTTGTCCCCAAGCAACTGAAAATCAAAATAGAATAAAAAGAAAAGAATATACTATAGACTCCAAAATATCAAAGAAACTTAGCTCCAATTAGATGAGCGGGACTAGTAGCTTTTTACTTCTGAACAGTTTTGGCATCTCACTTTATCCTTTGAAGTTTAGAATGATTGGCATCTATAGGAACTCAGAACTCAGATAGTGTTATTGATTCTCCTAGTTAAGTGTGATGATTCTTGAACATAGCTACTTTATGAGTCTTAGCTGTGGCCCAAAGCACTCTGTCTTCCAGTATTACCACCGGATACATACATGCCACAGACACATAATTGGGTGAACCTTTTCAGATTGTGACTCAGCTTTGCTAGAGTCCCCAATTAGAGGTGTCCAGGGTTCTTAAGCACACTCTTTTTGTCTTGGATCAAAATTTTATTAATTTTTTCATTTTTTTTGTATTCACTGCTTTTTCTTGCTTCAAGAATCAATTTGATGATTTTTCAGATCCTCAATAACATTTCTCCTTTTCCATCATTCTTTCAAGAGCCAACAATTTTAACATTCTTAAAACAACAAATTCAAAAGACATATGCACTGTTCAAGCATTCATTCAGAAAACAAAAAGTATTGTCACCACATCAAACTAATTCAACTAGTTTCAAGGATGAATTCGAAGTCCTGTACTTCTTGTTCTTTTGTGATTAAAGCATTTTTCATTTAAGAGAGGTGATGGATTCATAGGACATTCATAGCTTTAAGACATGAACCTGAGGGCTTCATCGGGAGGTGATGGTGGAAGAGAGGGTTTATTGTTTAAGGAAAGGGTATTATAGTTGGAAGGTGGTTCTTGTTGGTAGGGTTGTGGTGGTTCAATATTTTCCATTCTTTCCATTTGTTGCACAAAACACTCCATGGTTGCTTGAAATTGATCCAATGTCTCTTTGAAATGATCCATTGACTCTTGTTCTTCTTAGATATCATGGGTAGGATCATATGACTATTGGATTGGAGGACATGAATATTCTTCCATGGGAGGTTGTGGTGGAAAGTAGTATTCATCTTGTGGTTGGAAATTTTCATACATTGGAGGTGGTTCATCTTGGTAATAATATGGAGGGGGTGGCTCTTGAAAGTATTGATGTTGGAATGGTGGTGGTTCTATGTGTGGTTCATATGGCTCATATGGTTGTGGGTAGGATGGATATGGGTTAGGGTCATACGAAGACGGTTGGTAAGAAGGGGCTTGTGAGTACGGTTGAGGGTTATGTTGGGGATATGGCTCATAGGCATATGGTGGTGGTTCTTGAAAGTCACAAGGGGATTCGCCATAGCCATTGAATTGGCATGCATCATAGAATGGCTCTTCTTCATATTGCATTGGTGGAGGTTGTTGCCATGAGGATTGATCATATGCATATGGCTCTTCCCACCTTTGGTTGTCCCATTCTTGATACACATTCTCATTGAAACTCTCATTTCCTACAACATAATTAGAACCAAACTCATAGCCAAAGTGAGAATTCATAATGGAAAAGCAAAATAAAACTAACAAAAACTAGAAAATAAAGAAAAAAGCAAGATATTCACACTATTCACATATATACAATAACCAATAACATAACACCATTGTAAATCCCCGGCAACGGCGCCATTTTGATAATGAGTTTTGAGTGTCGGTCTAGATTTTCTTCTTATAGAAAGAATTACTTCGTTGTAAGCATAGTTCTAAACCAACAAACAATTCCCACATCAAAAATTTGAGTTGTCACAAGTAACAAACCCCAATTGAAAATTAACCGAAGTATTTAGACTCCGGGTCGTCTCACGTGGAATTGCAATAAAGTGTATGCTTATTGGCTACGAGGGGTATAGGGGGTTTTGGTTGATTAGAGGGGCAATAAAATAAAGAGGCAAGAAATTAGATGGGCAAGAAAAGTAAATCAAACAAATAACTAAAGGAAGCAAGTAATAAAGAGAGACATTCATGGCGATGGATTGAGATCATAGGCTTTCTATCCTAGTCATGCATGATTAATTCATCTTATTTAGTTAACTCACACATCGGGAGAATGTCAAACAAGACTAATTAATCATGTCACAAATATAAACAAGAATTTATCTCATCACGTCAACTCCAACAAATAGGGAGAAATACTAATGAGACTAGCTAATCTCAATCCAAAAGTCCTAATCGACTTACTAATTAAACTAGCAAAAGATTAGCGTCAATGGAAACAATCTTCCATAAGTCCTAATCAACTCACTAATTAAATTAGCAAAAGATTAGCGTCAATGGAAACAATACTAGCTAACAACTCTAGATCACCAACATAAGTTGGGTTTTCATGACTCAAGATTGTCCAATTACTCTTTCCAAGCCAAGAATGCTCAAAATCTACTCTAACATCCTTCCAAGCATTTTATCAAACACTTGGAAGGCATACAAGGAAAGCATAGTAAAATTTCAAGGAATGTAAATCTACACTACTCAATTGCAATGAATTAAACAACAACAAATCCAAATCAACAATAAAGAAGCATGAATCGTAAATTGCATTGAATTGAAGATAGAAGAACAAAAATGTATCAACATAAAAGTAGAAAATTACATGAATGAGATACAAAATTAAAGAGAGAAATAGTAGAGGAACAAGGAATTATAAAAGAAAAGTAAATCAAAGCATGAATTAAAACTAAATCTAAGATGGAAATTAACCTAACCTAATTCTAGAGAGAAGAGGGAGCTTCTCTCTCTAGAAAACTAACTAAAGGCTCATGTTGACTAAACTAATTGCTCCCTCCCTTTGCTTGGACTTCAATTCTGCATGAAATACACTCAAAAACAAGTTGGATTTGGGCTTGGGCAGCTCAGAAATCGCCCCCAGCGATTTGCCTTTAAGTGGGTCAAGTAAGAGTATTGGCGCGTGCGCATCATGTGCACGTGCGCGTCGATTGGCAAACCCTCATCCGCGCGGAAGCGGTATGTACGCGTGCGCGTCCTTGTGGAAAACCACTTTTGCGCGTGCGCGCCTTGTACGCGTGCGCGTCCATTGGTGCATTCCAAATATTTGTTTCTTCATGCATTCTCCTCTTAGCATGCTTTTCTCTTCATTTCTTCCATCCAATACTTGCCTTATGGACCTGAAATTACTTAACAAACACATCAAGGCATCGAATGGAATTAAAATGAATCAAAATTACCGATTTAAGGCCTAAAAAGCATGTTTTTACATTCAAGCACAATTCAAAGGAGAATTACGAAACCATGCTATTTCATTGAATAAATGTGGGAAAAGGTGAATAAATCCCTCAAAATAAGCACAAAATAAACCACGAAATCGGGGTTTTTCACTCATCAAGGTGGTTTGTGCTTGTACTCATCTTGGAATTTCCACCAATGCTTGGACTTCCAATAAGCTCCATCATTCAAGATCAATATCTCCAAGCTTTGATGGAGTTCTTCACAAACCATGGGCTCCAAATGTTGATCCTCATCTTGCAATCCGGGATCCCACACTTTATTTTCACACCCATCTCCAAGTTGATTATCATTAGTCCATGTGGGTGGTGAGCAAAGTGAATTCTCAAAGAAATGACCAAACATCATCCTAGACCCAAGCAATCTAGTTCTACACCAACTCTTGAAGCTTTGAACATGTAACCATAGTGAACCTAGAATGGCATTTCCAACCACTAACCATCTCCTTTTTACTCTTAAGCCACAAATTTGTCTAAGTTGACCATCCATTTCAATCAAACCATATTCAAGGGGAATAATAAGGCTTGAGTATAAGGAATTTACCCACTTGAATGAAAGAATGGATGGTGGTGGCTTGGGGAGAGGTATCTCCAATGTCCTTGCAAGCTCTACTCCCTTATATCCTTCCTTAATCACTTCCACCTCTTCATAAACTTCATTTTCAATCCTTTGTTCATCAACTTCATCTAACTCTTCTCCATCACTCAAATTATAAATAGAAGGAAGAGAAAAATCTACCTCCACATCACTTTCAAATTCATTGGGAGAAGGTTCTTCAAATTCAAAGGATTCTTCACCAAGAAAATTGGATGCATGATCTTCATCACCAAGGGAAATTAACCTAACCTAATTCTAGAGAGAAGAGGGAGCTTTTCTCTCTAGAAAACTAACTAATGAGGAGCTCCCTATAAGTCCAACTTAAGGACAATAAACAAAAGTGCTAGGTGGGAGGCATCCCACCATGGTAAATTATTTTCATTTTTCTCTTTTGTACATATTGGTAAAAATATTTTAATTTCATGTTTTGATTAGTTTATTGAGTTTAATTATTATTTTATCATGTTAAATAAGGTTTTATAGTGCTTTGGTAGCTGTTTGAATGTTTAAGATGCTTGGATTGGTACAAAAACATAGAATTTTTTTTTTGAAAAATAGAGCACCATCCACGCGTACGCGCATTGCACGCGTACACGTGCATCAAGCGTTTTCGATCATCCATGCGCGCGCGCCATGCACGCGTACACGTGGATTGAGAAGTTCCACCTTCCATACATCAACCCGAGTTAGGCCTGCACTGTGCGATAATTGGGCCTAAGGCACAAAACCACTCGCGCGTACGCGCACATGACGCGTACGCGCCACTCTCAGAATAATCCATCGATGCGAACGCACCCTGTACGCGTACGCGTCGCATCCATTGCACCACCATCCGCGCGCGCGCCATGCGTGCGTACGCGCGGATGTCCTTCCTTCACTATATTTCTTTTCTTCTCCCCTTCCCATTTCTTTCCTCCTCCTTTCTTCTTCCCTCCTTCTACCCCTTATCCAACACTCCCAAACACCATTGAGAACCATTTATTTTAGTTAACTAATTAGTTAGTTAGTTTAATTTTCTTTTATTTTTCTCTTTTTCATTGTAAGTGTTGGATTGTTAATCTTGTTTACTATTAATTGCTGCTGAGTATTAAAAAGGGATGTTATCTAAACATCATTATGTTTATAATCATTGTTGGACTCTTTAATTGAGGTTATAATTTGCTACTTGGTTTTGACTTTTTCATGCTCACCTTTTAAGAATGCCAAGTGATGAGAATTGCCTTCGAGCTTGTAACTCTTCTTGAATTACATGATTTGGCCACCATGTGATTTGAGCCTTATTCTGTGATTAGGCAACCTCTTGATGGATGATGTTGTGCATTTACCTTAATGCATTGTATTCCATAATTATGTGCATCCAAATGCTTTTAGCTTGAATGCTTTCATGCTTCTTTAGTGGTTGTTTTACCTTACAAGTTAACTTAAAGCATCTCAATCATACTAGGATAAGTGAAGTGCATGCTTCTTTTGTGACATTATTTTTAGGTTAATGTGTGTTCTAAACCGCGCAATTTAGAATTCACACACCTATTTGTCATTCATGTTACACTAATTCACTCACTCATTCCTAGTGATTTACCTCATTCCAACAATGTATGCTTCCTTGCTTTTGTTTTCTCATCTTATGGTGTTATACTTTTGCTTTTCATGAATGATGCACCACAAGCAATAACGGAAGCAAGACAAAGAACACGCAGCACCAGTTGACCTACCAGCTGAAGGTAGCAATCCGGAGAGTCGCCGTACCCCCTTGCTCATCTTTGAATGCACCGAGGACGGTGCCAACTTTTAAGTGTGGGGAAGTCGTCTGACCGGTCGGCGATTTTGGGTGACAAATTTCTAAATCTAACGCTTTTGCATTTCATTTTAGGTTTTTAGGATTCTTACTTGCATTTCTTAAATTTTGCATATATATACACAATAAGCTTAGTCAAAATAATGAAAATTTTCAAGGGTTTCTATCTATAGGGCACCAATTGATTTGAGTGAAAACTTTTCATAGAACTTGCTTGAATTAATATATATTGTGGATCATGTTTTTGAGCTAAGAACACAAGCAAGTGAGATTTGAGCCTAATGGTGTGGTTACATCTTATAACCACTTATTTTTCCTTCTTGTGTGCATTATTCTCTTTCTATGATTGTAATCTTTGATTTGCTTGATTCTTTATGTCCATTACTTTCTGAATTCATGCATTTATATGATTGAGGTCATCATTTCATTTAGCTTACTTACCCAAAAAAAGCCTTACCTTTTATCTTCCATTGTTAGCCTAATTTGAGCCTACAATTAACCCACTTTGTTCTTTAATTTAGCACATTACAAGCCTCAAAGCGAAAAATAATAAAAGTCCTTATTTGGATCTTTGATTAGCTTAGGCTAGTGTGTGAGTATCATTCAAGTGTGAGAAATCTTGGGACATTGGGTGAATAAAAGGGTAGTTTTGTGTTTTGTTGTAAATATTGGGAATTGGGTACATACTCATGTATTGATTAAACATATAGACCTTATGCATTGATGCTCTTGTATATAGAAAGAAAAATGAGAAAAACAAAAGAAAAAGAAAAAGAAACAAAAAGAAGAGCATGAAAAAAAAATAGAGAAAGAAGAAAAAATATAGAAAAAAAGAAAGAAAAAGAAGAAAAAGAAAGAAATAAAAAGGGGACAAAATGCCCCAAAGCAAGGTGAAGCAATAAAATCAATGCATATGTGTTGTGAAATGAAAAGAAAATACATGAGTATGTGAAAAAGTGAAGAATGGGTAGTTAGGTTAGCTTTGAAATTGTATAGGATGTCATAGGCTAGGTGGAAAGTCTAAACTTATCAAAGATTCAAATTCCAAGCTCACTTAACCATATATGTATTCTACCTTGACCCTAGCCCCATTAAAACTAATGAAAAGACCTCATGATAATTGTATGCATGCATGAAATAAATGTTGATTGTTAGATGGAAAACAAATCTTGGAAAGCATGATTATGGGAGAATTGAGTGAATCAACCCTAAACACTTGAGCGAATAGAGTGCAAACACTACCAGTGAGGGTTCGATTGCTCAATTACATGTTCCACCTATAAGTGTCACTTTTCACGCAAGTTTGTAAAAATATTTAATAGCTCAATTCAATTGTGGTTTGGCATGGTTGTTAATACCTTTGGCCCTTGTGCTCATATATGTATTCTTGGGAATTGATTTATTTTGACCAAGCAATTGCATTCATTTAGATAGTTGCATATAGGTAGATTGCATTTAGTTAGTTTCCATTGAATAAATGCCATGCCTTTTACTTCATTCTTAGTTTAAGCATGAGGACATGCTTGGTTTAAGTGTGGGGACGTTGATAAACCTTATTTGTAGGGTTTATCTTGTATTGATTTTAGGGGATTTTATCACCTTTTACCCACATTTATTCAATGAATTAGCATGATTTTGTGATTGTCTCCTTATTTGTACCTAGATGTAAAAACATACTTTTTAGGCCTTTAACTTGATGATTTTAATCTCCCTTTGATTCCACTAGATGCCTTGATGTGTTTGTTAGTAATTTTAGATTGAAAAGGCTAGGAATGGATCAAAAGAGTGAAGAGGAAAGCATGCAAAGTGGAGAAGATCATGAAAAGCCAAAGAGTTGAACTTGCCCATGGATGCGCGCGCGCACCTGGAGCTTACGCGCACCTTGTGAAATGGCCTATGGACGCGTACGCTCACAGTGCTGATACTTGATTTTTAAGTGAATTCGCACCCAACAAATTCTGAGGAGATGTGGGGCCCAATCCCAACCAACTTTGGCGCTTAAATTTCTATTTAAAGCCAAGCATTGAAAAGCAAAGGGGAATACATTCACTTTTGATCATTTTTACACATTAGGATTAGTTTAGAGATAGTTTTAGAGAGAGAAACTCTCACTTCTCTCTAGGATTAGGATTAGGTTTAGTTCTTAGATCTAGGTTTTAATCTTTGCTTTCATCTACTTCTACCTTTCAATTCCTTATTGTTATGTTCATTCTTCTTCTATTCTTTTGTTGTAATTTCCTTTATGTTGTTCTCATACTTTGTTGTAGATCTACTCTTGTCTCTTCTCTTTTCTTTCAATTCAATTAGAGGTAATTCATAATAATTGTTTTCCTTTTAATTGTTGTCATTGATTCCTTGCAATAATTGTTGTTAGATTTTATTCTTGTTGATTGATTTACTATGCTTTATTCATTTGCCTTCCAAGTGTTTGATAAAATGCTTGGTAGGATTTTTGAGTAGAATTTTATGCTCTTGTCTTGGAAAGGTAACTTAGGACTTCTTGAGTTGCTAATGTCCAAGTAATTTATGAATGGGATCTATTGACTCTATTTCTCACTAATTGAATTAGTGGAGAGTTAGGACTTATGAACTAGGATTGATATAGCTCATTTGACTTTCCTTTACTAGTTAGAGGATGACTTAATGGGATTAATCCCTGCTGATTCTCATATTGTGGTTAGTGATTAGGATAGAGATCTTTGACCATCAACCCTTGCCAAGACCTTTTTAGCCATTAGTTTACTTTCTTGCCATTTATCTTTCATTTTTTTATCAAAAACCCCAAAATAACTCAACCAATAACAAGACACTTTATTGTAATTCCTAAGGAGAATGACCCGAGGTTTAATACTTCGGTTTATAGATTTTAGGGGTTTGTTACTTATGACAAAAAAATTTTTCTATGAAAGGATTAGTGTTGGTTTATAAACTATACTTGCAACGACACTTCATTAGTCAATTTCTAAACCGTCAAAAATCCAATCATCAGCAAGCCACGCCCCCACTGTAAAACCCGATTAATTAATGGCTAATTAACCTATAAATGAGAATTTATTCTAGAAAGCCAAAAATGTGATTTTTATGGCTAAATATAATAGAGGAGATTGAGACGATAATTTCGATACCAATTTTGTAGAAATCGGACCAAGATTGGACCGAACGGGCAAACCGGGCCAACCGGATCCATATTGGGCCCTTGGCCCAACATAACTAAACCCTAAAACCCTCATTTCAGCACCCTCTCCCCTCTCTAAGACACTAAACACTCTGAAATAGAGCCAAGAGGGGGAAGAACACTCTCTCAAGTTCTATCTCTCCTTTGATCTTCAAACCACCATAACTTTTGATCTAGAGCTCTGATTGCCGCACCGTTTGCAGCCATGCATTCACCGTGAAGAGCTCTACAAAACCCACTACTTTATTCTTAAGGTAAGCCACGAAATCATTTCAGTTTTTTATCCCTAAATTTCGAATTTGATGGGTGAAAGTGTTGAGATTTTGGACTCTTTGATTTTGTAGGACCCAACTCTCTTAAAGGAGAGGCTTAATCTTGTCTCTTTGAACCTTGGGTGTGGTAAGATTCTCAACCCTATTGTAATTTGTTGTTTTATGATGCTTGGATATTGAGATGTTGTGTTTGGGTATGATGATTGTGGGTTAGGTAGTGTGTATGTGAATATTGGAGCTTGATTGGGATATTGGAAAGCTTGAATAAGGATATTGGTGTGCAAAAATTTGTTCTTGGAGGTGTTGAGACCTTGAGAGCTTGTGGAAAAGTGGTTTGAAAGCGCTTCGGTTGAGCGTGGTAAATCGGCTAAGGTATGGTCTCGGTTTCCTGTATCTAAAATGTAATGTGGTATGAAAACTTAGGCTAGAGGCCCTAAGATAGGCATTGAATTGTTGATGTTATTGAATAGTTTAGGTATATGATGTGGTCATATATGTGATTATGAATATTGATGCCTTGATGGTGTGATATGAGAAAATGCATGTTGTGATATATGCTTGATGAATGATTGAGGTTGAATTGTGGGTGGAACCATGTTGATGGTGAGTATGATATTGATTATGTATAATGATGGTTGATTGGAAATAGTATTATTGGAATTTGGGTTGAGGAAGGATGTATGACATGTTAATATATTTGTCTTTTAGACATTTGATTAAGAAGTGTTAAAATGGTTGGATGGTGGTTTTGTGAATTGTGGTAAAGTATTAATGTGTGAGTTGAGGAGGCTTGATGTTGATTTTGGTATATTTTAATTGATTTCAAAAAGGGTTGAAATTGGAATGTTTTGGTTGATTTTGAAAATGGTTGAAAATGGCTTGTTTTGAAAATGGCACTTTGTGGTTTTGTATGAAAATATGATTTTGGGCATACTTTGACGGGACATAACTTGGACTCCGAATCCCCATTTTGTACCAAACTTGTTTAGAAATGAAACTGGATCTGGGATGTTTATGCCATTCGAAAAATGGGCGAAAAATGATTTGAAATGAATAAATTATGTTCGTCGGAAGATTGTGGGTTGAATCTGTGAATTCTGCAGCTTTTAACTTAGAAAAATTTTTAGCAGAATACCCCCCACCTATAGGCGTGCTTGACGCGTACGCATCATTTTTCCGAAACGTATCATCTACGCGTGCGCGTCGATGTGCTACATCCAATGCCCAACTAATTTTCCGAGAGTTGTGCCAGAATTATGCCAATTTTGTGCGTGGGGCACAAACGCACCCATGCGTACGCGTGGATGACGCGTATGCGTGATTTGGCTGTTTTTCCATCCACGCGTGCATGTGAATGACGCATACGCATCGAAGAACTTTGAGGTCATCCATGCGTGCACGTGGAGAACGTGTACGCGTGGCTCTGTTTTCATGCCAAAGTTGATTTTTGAGTTTTAAAAGCCAAAATTTCATACTTCTAAGCCTCCGATCTCACCCCTTATGTCTTAAATCATTATGATATGCCTAGCAACGAGAAAGGAGCTAGGGGATGTGGTAACTTACGAATGAAGCAAGGGGAAAAGTTATTATCAATGATGATCAAAGATGATTATATGAGATATGGAGGATGGCGGTGGAAGTGCTGTGTATGCCATGAGCCGAAGTGTTTATTGATAAATTGGCTGGTTCTGGATTGAACTATGAGCTGGATGGCTGAGTTATTGCCGAGTTACGCCAGAGCCATTATCGATTACGGCCGAGTATAAATGGATATATGCTATTGAATGAAATGTGAATGTTGCACTTCCACTATCTGAGGTACGAGTTTCTCTGGGTGAAAGCAGTGGCTAGCCACCATGTGCTCCGGGTGGAGACTCGATACTCTGCTGACCCTATGTCGTAAGTGTGGCCAGACACTGTAAAAGTTTCGGATGAGCTCGCCCCCGTGAATATATACACACTAGTGAGGGTGTTGGATATGGATCATGATTATGATCACGATTATGTTGAGTATAACTCGAGTTGGGGATGCACGATAGAGGGACAGTCCAATGGTTAGCTACTAAGACTTGTCGGGTTGGCTATATAACCGACAGATGATATTATCAGCCATTAGGGACAGGCATTCATCATATGCATACTATGTGAATTGTTTGAGATTACCTATTTGACTGCATATTACTTGCTAATTGTCTAAATGCCTTATCCGTTTCCTATTTGTATATCTCTTGTGTGATATAACTGTGTTTGCCATTTTTATATTCCTGTTGGTGGTTGGAAGGTCTAAAGAATTTGGAAAGGAAAGCATTAGTTAGACTGAAGAATCTTTAGTCAGTTGCCATTTATGGTTTAGCCTATCTATAAGCTTTGATTTATCCGGTGGAAGTTCTAGGATTGCCTTTGGCTTTCCCAGGACATTACATGTTAGATATGTGGGTACTGTTACCATACTGAGAACCTCCGGTTCTCATCCATGCAGATTTTGTGGTTTTCAGATGCAGGACGTGATGCTTCTCGCTGAAGCATGCAGGAGACTTCTGGATTGGCGAAGATCCTTGTTCTCAGGACTCTATTTTGGTTTACATGTTTTGCTTAGATACTTTATCTCCACTTATAATATAAACTATGATGACTCCTCTTAGAAGGGATTTTGGAGAATTGGTTTTATGTATTTGTGTCCCTTTGGGTTTTCTTGGGGTTTCTTATTTTATTTATATGTATATATTGTTACGCTCGGACCGGTTATCTTCGCCACCGGATTTTGAGTTTTGATATTCTTGTTTTTGGCACTCCTTCGTATATATATATAATCTCGCGTTGGCTTATTCCTTTATTCGTTACGTTATCGATCGGAGTGTTGCGCTTTCGGGTTATGATTTTGTTTTACCCCTTTTTCTTCAAAGGCTCCTAGTTATAATCAATCCTTCATACTACTATACATACTAAATTTTAATTTTTAGAGGTCGTAATACCTTACCATCTCTGAATTATGACTTAAGCATAAGACTCTATATGGTAGGGTGTTACACCCACCACTATCGCCTCTATCTTCTCCGTCATCATTATCATCCTCATCATCACCTCCATCTTCTTCAATCAGAGCCTCTTCTTCCTCAAATTCTAATTCTTTACCGTCATCTCCTTCCTCCGACCCTGCTCAACAAAATTTCCTTTACTCAGAATCCACCAACAAAATCCTCCTAGAATTTCCCCTTGCTCTTTGCTTTGTTCTCTCTTTTGCCACTGTAACTGCCGCATCGACGTTTCTGTTTCTAGGATTTTGTCGAAATGATTTCGTCAACAGGCCAGTAACACTAACGACCACGCTTTTCTCGATCAAAAGAATTCTAGAATCGTTGGATTTGGATGGCAAAAACTATCTTGATGAGATCTTTGGGGGCAAGTCTTACCACGTTCAATCCACTCTACACTTGAAGCTGTACCTGTATACCGCCAGCCATTCTAGAGGAGTAGTTTTATATGATTATGGAACCTAGAATAACCCAATAATATTTATGATTTTGAGTATTTTGCTTCAATTTATGTTTGTTTATTTTGTTAATTTTACTTATTCTGAGGTACTGAAACCTGATTCTGAGTTGCTGGTTTTTTATGTTTGTAACATTCTAAGTAGTCACAATTAATTCATTTCTAATCAAATTTTCTCAAGTACTCTTCTTCCTCTTTGTTTCCTGAAACCCTAGAAATTTGTTTCTACAGAATTGGTTTGTTGGGTTTAGATTCTGAGTATTTGTTCTGAAAATTGTTGTTGATTATCTTTTTTATTTTGAATTTTATTAGTTTAGAAATAATTGAATTTAAATATTTGAAATTGTATAATAATTTTTTAATGATTTTATTGTATATTTAATTAAACCAGTTTAACTTCGATTCTACCCCATTGAACCATTAAATCACTGAACCGGTCACTTGACCGGTTCAATGACCGATTCTCGCAACTTTGGTATTTTGTGAATAGATCCGAAACAATCCAAACTAATTAAATTTAGGTTGGATAAGTTTGGATAATTGAATACCCATTTAAAAATGAAATTTATGAAAGATTGAAATAAAATAGAAAAAGCTAAAAAAATCTTCTAAATAATAATAATAATAATAATAATAATAATAATAATAATAATAATAATAATAATAATAATAATAATAATAATAATAATAATAATAATACATTATCAATTCAAACTTAAATAATTATCATAATTTACAATATATTTGTGTTGAGAAATAAAATTGTATATATATTATTAAATTTTACTTTTTAATTAATATTAAACTAATCGGGTTTGTTCGGATTTTGCAACTCCAGAACCAATACCCAAACCAATTAAGGCTGGGTTTACACTACAAGAAAAGCAACCTCTTGACACGCTTTTAAAGCATGCCAAAAAGTAAAAAAAGAGTAGTGACAACTCGCTACACTTTTTGAACTATTAGCACGCTTTTGAAAGGATTACATCCACGAGCGTGCCAGTTGCTCTATCACCACGCTTTTATTGATCTATTGGCATGGCTTATCTTTTTCCACGCTTTTATCTATTGCTATGCTTAAAAACGTGGCCATATATATAACCCTATAGACACACTTTTAAAGCGTGTCTTTTGGTGGACATACAACCATGCTTCAAAACCATGCCAATAGTTAAAGATGTGGCTAGCTTTTGAAGCATGCTAATTGTTCGATTATGGCCACATTTATTGAGTGTGGCTATCGTGCACTACTGTACAAATACGGCCACGTTTTTTAAGCATGGATATAAGTTAAAATATTAAGATTGGTTTATGTCTCCTTATTAGCATCTAAACATTCAACTAAATTATATATTCATGTGCATCTGTTCCCAAGTGTATGTGTGCCTTTATATTTGTTTGTTCATTATTTTGAGACACTAAAAAAAAGAAAGAAATTGTAGTAAAATAGGAAGAGAATAATTTTGATGCACACTAATATAGTAGCAGATACCAATAGGAAGAGAATAATTTTAATGCACACTAATATATTATGGACATTATTATACAAATCAGTTCAATTCCTTAATCCAATGGGAGCTTTTGTCTTTTCTTGAGTTAGTGGATCAGAAACGCTACATTCATAATAACTCCAGTATTTGTCTGTCTTTCTTTGTAAGATCCCCAAGTAAAAATATACAAGGGGCCACAAATGATGATAGTTCCTCCCAATATACCATTGTCATTCAAAAAAATAATAAGAAATATCATATAATTCCAAAAGGCCACTTTTTAATGCCAAAGAACAAAAATGCATCAAGAACTTGAAGTGATAGCAGCAACACATACCTTCCCAAGTAAAGAGGACTACCAAGAAAAAATAGGGATAGAAAGGTATAACATGCAGGTTGAAGGGAGCTAAAGAGGCAATCATAATTGGTCCCCAAAATCTGGTTGCACCATGTTATTAATCCATAAGCAAGGGCAGATAATTCCCTACGAAAGAAAAAAGATGAGAAAATATTTGTCACACCTTCTTATTGAAAACATATTAAAAATTTATTACTTACTCCTCTTTGCCATTAATCCCATTTTAACTTTTTCTACTGCATTCATGATTTTTATGTTTGAACTCAATTTTTATTTAGATACATTGAAACAAGTTGAATAGTTCTAAAAATGGTAATAACTAATAAGGGATGTTGAAAATTACCAAAAACTTTTAGAGACTCACAGCGTAAAGAACAACAAGTATTTCTGACGACATCAAAATCCAGTCCATTAAACCATCAGACATGAACATTGATATTATCACCATTAATCTAACTCCAAAAATGTATGAATATGCTGTGAGATATGTTTGTGGGATACTTTTTCAGTAATTGTGACTGAGATATGATGCATAGTAACATATTAAAAATGCCAACAACTTTGCATGTAACAAAAAAACCTGTCATCAAATAATGAAATGTATAAGTTCATAAATTTGATGAGTCCTCAAAAAGATATATATAAGGATAGGTACCAAAATGGCTAGAGAAGTAGCCATGGACAAGCAGTGCCCTATTATGCATATAACCCAAGATTGAATTTATCTAATCCTATATACTTCAACCCATCAATTAACATTCCAGATGAATTTTGTGATCCATGTTGTAGTCCTACTTTTGAATTTTCTATAGCAACTGGACCACGATATACAACTATTTATGAAGCACGGACACTTTGTTTAATTGCCGTGTCGGATACAACGCACGGAGACACTCATCCAATGTAAAATCCGGTTAATTAATGGCTAATTAACCCATAAATTAAAATATATTCTAGAAAGTGAGAAAATGAGATTTTTATGGTTTAATGTGATAGAGAAATTTAAAACAAGAATTTCGACACTAATTTTAAAGAAATCGGCCCAAGATTGGGCTGAACGGGCCAAACCAGACCAATCGGACCCAAATGGGCCCAATGGCCCAGCCAAGCCCCTCTCAATTAAGAGAGCTCATCTCTCTTCCCTCCCAAAACAACACACACATGCAGAACACAAAGAGAGGGAAAGGGAGAGAAACATAAACCCTTGTGATGAGTCCATATTTTCTGATATATTTTGCCTTGATTTGGAAAATTCTAGCACATGAACTCACACTTAAGCACTCAAATAGCATACTTTTGTGTTTGATCCCTAATTTGAACATAAATGTGAAAACATGCAATTTTGTACTTTGATAGAGCGAATTAATTCCATTTTTATGTCATTCGATGCCGTGATATGGTTTGTGAGTGATTTCAGGCCTCGAAGGCAAGAATGGATGGCCAAAAGTGGAGGAAAGCATGTACAAGAGAGAAAACATGAAGAAAACAAGGAAAAACACACACAGTGAAGTGTGCATTCGCACAGCCCTGCGTGCGTATGCACAAGCGAGGATTTTCATGTGTGCGTGCGCACAAGTACCCGTGTGTACGTGATGAGCGGATAATTTGTACGCTTTTTGGCATTGTTTTTAGTATGTTTTTGGTATGATCTAGTTAGTTTTTAGTATATTTTTATTAGTTTTTAGTTAAAATTCACTTTTCTGGACTTTACTATGAGTTTTTGTGTTTTTCTGTGATTTCAGGTATTTTCTGGCTGAAATTGAGGGACCTGAGCAAAAATCTGATTCAGAGACCAAAAAGGACTACAGATGCTGTTGGATTCTGACCTCCCTGCACTCGAAGTGGATTTTCTGGAGCTACAGAAGCCCAATTGGCGCGCTCTCAACGGCGTTGGAAAGTAGACATCCTGGGCTTTCCAGCAATATATGATAGTCCATACTTTTTCCAAGATTTGATGGCCCAAACCGGCGTTCAAAGTCACCCTCAGGAATTCCAGCGTTAAACGCCGGAACTGGCACCAAAATGGGAGTTAAACGCCCAAACTGGCATAAAAGCTGGCGTTTAACTCCAAGAAGAGTCTCTACATGAAAATGCTTCAATGCTCAGCCCAAGCACACACCAAGTGGGCCCGGAAGTGGATTTTTATGTCATTTACTCATCTCTGTACACCCTAGGCTACTAGTTTTCTATAAGTAGGACCTTTTACTATTGTATTAGGGAGATCTTTCAATCTTTGGACATCTAGTTCTTAGATCATTGGGAGGCTGGCCTCACGGCCATGCCTAGACCTTGTTCTTATGTATTTTCAACGGTGGAGTTTCTACACACCATAGATTAAGGTGTGGAGCTCTGCTGTGCCTCGAGTATTAATGCAATTACTATTGTTCTTCTATTCAATTCCGCTTGTTCTTGTTCTAAGATATCACTTGTTCTTCAACTTGATGAATGTGATGATCCGTGACACTCATCATCATTCTCACCTATGAACGTGTGCCTGACAACCACCTCCGTTCTACCTTAGATTGGGTGAATATCTCTTGGATTCCTGATACACGATGCATGGTTGATCGCCTGACAACCGAGTGCTCGCTTGACAACCGAGCCAGCCATTCCGTGAGATCAGAGTCTTCGTGGTATAGGCTAGAACTGATGGCGGCATTCAAGAGAATCCGGAAGGTCTAACCTTGTCTGTGGTATCCTGAGTAGGATTCAATGATTGAATGACTGTGACGTGCTTCAAACTCCTGAAGGCGGGGCGTTAGTGACAGATGCAAAAGAATCACTGGATTCTATTCCGGCCTGATTGAGAACCGACAGATGGATAGCCGTGCCGTGACAGGGTGCGTTGAACATTTCCACTGAGAGGATGGGAGGTAGCCACTGACAACGGTGAAACCCTTGCATAAGCTTGCCATGGAAAGGAGTAAGAAGGATTGGATGAAGACAGTAGGAAAGCAGAGAGACGGGAGGGACAAGCATCTTCATACGCTTATCTGAAATTCCCACCAATGAATTACATAAGTATCTCTATCTTTATCTTTATGTTTTATGCGTTTATCACCATACCCGTTTGAGTTTGCCTGACTGAGATTTACAAGGTGACCATAGCTTGCTTCATACCAACAATCTCTGTGGGATCGACCCTTACTCGCGTAAGGCTTATTACTTGGACGACCCAGTACACTTGCTGGTTAGTTGTGCGAAGTTGTGTTTATGCCATGGTATTGAGCACCAAGTTTTTGGGGCCATTACTAGGGATTATTTGAGTTGTGAAAAGAATTGATCACAATTTCGCATACCAAGTTTTTGGCGCCGTTGCCGGGGATTGTTCGAGTATGGACAACTGACGGTTCATCTTGTTGCTTAGATTAGGTATTTTTTTCGAAATTCTTGAAGATGAATTCTAGAGTTTCATGATGATCTGTTGAAATCTGGCTGGCTGTGAAGCCATGTCTAATTTCATTGGACCGAGGTTTCAACTTATCATCACAAAAGCTTGTTGATTTCTATCAATCTTGCTATTGGAGCAGTGATCTGCTAAGGCTTGGCTGGCCATTGGCCATGTCTAGTGTTTTGGACCGAAGCTTTCTTTGAAAGCTTGGCTGGCTGTGAAGCCATGTCTAATTCCTGGACCGGAGTCTTAGACTAAACATTGCATGATTCCTGGAATTCTTGTTAAGAATTTTGATATCTTTTTCCACTTAATTTTCGAAAAAGCACAAAAAAATTTACAAAATCATAAAATCCAAAAATATTTTTTGAGTCTAGTGTTTCATTTTAAGTTTGGTGTCAATTGCATGCATTCATTCATGTGTCTTAAGGATCTTCAAGTAATTCTTGATGATTTCTTATTTTGATCTTTGAATTCTCTTGACTTGAGTGTTTATGTGTCTCATATGCATTAGTGTCAGTAGTATACAAACTGCTAAGTTTGTTGTCTTGCATGCATTGTTATTTGATTTTAGTTGCATTTTGATTATTAAAAATCCAAAAATATTTTTAATTTGTGTCTTTTCAAGTCAATAATACAGAGAATTGAAGATTCAGAACATACTGCAGAGGAATTATACAGAAAAAGCTGGGCGTTCAAAACGCCCAGTGAAGAAGGACAGACTGGCGTTTAAACGCCAGCCAGGGTACCTGGTTGGGCGTTTAACGCCCAAAAGGGTATAGTTTTGGGCGTTAAACGCCAGAATGTGCACCATTCTGGGCGTTTAACGCCAGGATGGCACAAGAGGGAAGATTCTGTTTTCAATGCAATTTTTTTCAAGTTTTCAAAATTTTTCAAAATAAAATCTTTTTCAAATCATATCTTTTCAATCATATGCTTTCAAAATCAATTTCTTTCCTTTTTCAAAGATACTTGCTATCAATTAATGATTTGATTCAACATTTCAAGTATGTTGCCTTTTCTGTTGAGAAAGGTTTAATGTTTGAATCATATCTTTTCTTGATAACCAAGTCATTAATTTTCAAAATCAAATCTTTTAAAATGTTTTTCAAATCATATCTTCTCAATCACATCTTTTTAAAATCAATCATATCTTCTCAACCACATCTTTTTCAAAATAGTTTTCAATCAAATCTTTTTAATTTCTAATTTCAAAATCTTTTCCAAAAATCACTTGATCTCTTTCCCACTCTTGGTTTTCGAAAATTAATTAGTGTTATTCAAAATGTTTTCAAAACTTCTTACTTAATTTTCGAAAATCACTTCCCTTCTTCTCACATCCTTCTATTTATGGACTAACACTATTCCTTAATGCAAAATTTGAACTCCATTTTTTTTGATAAGTTCGAATTTTCTACTTCTGCCTTCCATTTTCTTTTCCTCTGACACCTCAAGGAATCTCTATACTATGACATAGAGGATTCCATATTTTCTTGTTCTCTTCTCTTTCATATGAGCAGGAGCAGAGACAAAGGCATTCTTGTTGAGGCTGATCCTGAACCTGAAAGGACCTTGAAGAGAAAGCTAAGAGAAGCTAAGGCACAATTCTCTGTAGAGAACCTAACCGAATTCTTCAAAGAAAAAGAACACATGGCAGCCGAAAACAACAACAATGCCAACAATGCAAGGAAGGTGCTGGGTGACTTTACTGCACCTACTCCCGACTTCTATGGGAGAAGCATCTCTATCCCTGCCATTGGAGCAAACAACTTTGAGCTTAAGCCTCAATTAGTTTCTCTAATGCAACAGAATTGCAAGTTCCATGGACTTCCATTGGAAGATCCTCATCAGTTTTTAGCTGAGTTCTTGCAAATCTGTGACACTGTCAAGACTAATGGGGTTGACCCTGAGGTCTACAGACTTATGCTATTCCCTTTTGCTGTAAGAGACAGAGCTAGAACATGGTTGGACTCTCAACCTAAAGAAAGCCTGGACTCTTGGGAAAAGCTAGTCAATGCCTTCTTGGCAAAGTTCTTTCCACCACAAAAATTGAGTAAGCTTAGAGTGGAAGTCCAAACCTTCAGACAGAAGGAAGGAAAATCCCTCTATGAAGCTTGGGAAAGATACAAACAATTAATCAAAAAGTGTCCCTCTGACATGCTTTCTGAATGGAGCATCATAGGTATTTTCTATGATGGTCTCTCTGAACTATCCAAGATGTCTTTGGATAGCTCTGCTGGAGGGTCTCTTCATCTGAAGAAGACGCCTACAGAAGCTCAAGAGCTGATTGAAATGGTTGCAAATAACCAATTCATGTACACTTCTGAAAGGAATCCTGTGAACAATGGGACTAATCAGAAGAAAAGGAGTTCTTGAGATTGACACTCTGAATGCCATATTGGCTCAGAACAAAATATTGACTCAACAAGTCAATATGATTTCTCAAAGTCTGTCTGGAATGCAAAATGCACCAAGCAGTACTAAGGAAGCTTCATCTGAAGAAGAAGCTTATGATCCTGAGAACCCTTCAATGGAAGAGGTGAATTACATGGGAGAACCCTATGGAAACACCTATAATCCTTCATGGAGAAATCATCCAAATTTCTCATGGAAGGATCAACAGAGACCTCAACAAGGTTTCAATAATAATAATGGTGGAAGAAACAGGTTTAGCAATAGCAAGCCTTTTCCATCATCTTCTCAGCAACAGACAGAGAGTTCTAAGCAGAATACCTCTGACTTAGCAACCATGGTCTCTGATCTAATCAAAACCACTCGAAGTTTCATGACTGAAACAAGGTCCTCCATTAGAAATTTGGAGGCACAAGTGGGACAGCTGAGCAAGAAAATTACTAAACTCCCTCCTAGTACTCTTCCAAGCAATACAGAAGAAAATCCAAAAGGAGAGTGCAAAGCCATCAACATGGCCGAATTTTGGGAGGAAGGAGAGGCAGTGAACGCCACTGAGGAAGACCTCAATGGACGTCCACTGGCCTCCAATGAGTTCCCCAATGAGGAACCATGGGAATCTGAGGCTCAAAATGAGACCATAGAGATTCCATTGAACTTACTTCTGCCATTCATGAGCTCTGATGAGTATTCTTCCTCTGAAGAGGATGAGTATGTCACTGAAGAGCAAGTTGCTAAATACCTTGGAGCAATCATGAAGCTGAATGACAAGTTATTTGGAAATGAGACTTGGGAGGATGAACCCCCTTTGCTCACCAAAGAACTGGATGACTTGTCTAGGCAGAAACTGCCTCAAAAGAGACAGGATCCTGGGAAGTTTTCAATACCTTGTACCATAGGCACCATGACCTTCAAGAAGGCCTTGTGTGACTTAGGGTCAAGTGTAAACCTCATGCCTCTCTCTGTAATGGAGAAGCTAGGGATCTTTGAGGTGCAAGCTGCAAAAATCTCACTAGAGATGGCAGACAACTCAAGAAAACAAGCCTATGGACTTGTAGAGGATGTTTTGGTAAGAGTTGAAGACCATTACATCCCTACTGATTTCATAATCCTAGAGACTGGGAAGTGCATGGATGAATCCATCATCCTTGGCAGACCCTTCCTAGCCACAGCAAAGGCTGTGATTGATGTTGATAGAGGAGAGTTGATCATTCAAGTGAATGAAGAATCCTTGGTGTTTAAGGCTCAAGGATATCCCTCTGTCATCATGGAGAGGAAGCATGAAGAGCTTCCCTCAAAACAGAGCCAAACAGAGCCCCCACAGTCAAACTCTAAGTTTGGTGTTGGGAGGTCACAACCAAACTCTAAGTTTGGTGTTGAACCCCCACATTCAAACTCTAAGTTTGGTGTTGGGAGGTTCCAACATAGCTCTGAGCATTTCTGAGGCTCCATGAGAGTCCTCTGTCAAGCTAATGACATTAAAGAAGCGCTTGTTGGGAGGCAACCCAATGTTTTATAATTAACTATTTTCTTTTGTTATTTTATGTTTTTTGTAGGTTGATGATCATGAGAAGTCACAAAATCAATGAAAAGAGCAAAAACAGAATGAAAAAACAGGAAGAAAAATAGCACACCCTGGAGGACGCACCTACTGGTGTTTAAACGCCAGTAAGGTTAGCAGATGGGCGTTTAACGCCCAGTCTGGCACCATTCTGGGCGTTTAACGCCAGAAAGGGGCACCAGACTGGCGTTAAACGCCAGAAAAGGGCAAGAAGCTGGCGTTAAACGCCAGAAATGGGCACCAGCCCGGCGTTTAACGCCAGAAATGGCTAAAAACGCAATTTTGCTTGCCATTTGGTGCAGGGATGACTTTTCCTTGACACCTCAGGATCTGTGGACCCCACAGGATCCCCACCTACCCTACCACTCTCTCTCTTCTTCACCCATTCACCAATCACCTCACCACCTCTTCCCCAAAAACCCTTCACCTATCAAAACCCATCTTCACTACTTCATTTTCACACAACCTAAACACCACTTCTTCCCCTTTTTGGCCGAACCACAAAGCCATTCCCTTTCCCTCCATTTCTTCTTCTTCTACTCTCTTCTTTCTTCTTTTGCTCGAGGACGAGCAACAATTTTAAGTTTGGTGTGGTAAAGGCATTGCTTTTTGTTTTTCCATAACCATTTATGGCATCCAAGGCCGGAGAAACCTCTAGAAAGAGGAAAGGGAAGGCAAAAGCTTCCACCTCCGAGTCATGAGAGATGGAAAGATTCATCTCAAGGGTGCATCAAGACCACTTCTATAAAGTTGTGGCCTTGAAGAAGGTGATCCCCGAGGTCCCTTTTTCACTCAAAAAGAGTGAATATCCGGAGATCCGACATGAGATCCGAAGAAGAGGTTGGGAAGTTCTTACCAACCCCATTCAACAAGTCGGAATCTTAATGGTTCAAGAGTTCTATGCCAATGCATGGATCACCAAGAATCATGATCAAAGTGTGAACCCGGATCCAAAGAATTGGCTTACTATGGTTCGGGGGAAATACTTGGATTTTAGTCCGGAAAGTGTAAGGTTGGCATTCAATTTGCCCATGATGCAAGGAGATGAACATCCTTACACTAGAAGGGTCAACTTTGATCAAAGGTTGGACCAAGTCCTCACAGTCATATGTGAAGAGGGCGCCCAATGGAAGAGAGATTCAAGAGGGAAGCCGGTTCAATTGAGAAGGCATGACCTCAAGCCCGTGGCTAGGGGATGGTTGGAGTTCATCCAACGCTCAATCATTCCCACTAGCAACCGGTCCGAAGTTACTATAGACCGGGCTATCATGATTCATAGCATCATGATTGGAGAAGAAATAGAAGTTCATGAGGTTATAGCTCAAGAGCTTTATAAGGTGGCGGACAAGTCCTCTACCTTGGCAAGGTTGGCCTTTCCTCATCTCATTTGTCACCTCTGTTATTCAATTGGAGTTGACATAGAGGGAGACATCCCCATTGATGAGGACAAGCCCATCACTAAGAAGAGGATGGAGCACACAAGAGACCCCTCTCATCATCAAATCCCTGAGATGCCTCAAGGGATGCACTTTCCTCCACAAAACGATTGGGAGCAACTAAACACCTCCCTAGGAGAATTGAGTTCCAACATGGGACAACTAAGGATGGAGCATCAAGAACACTCCATCATCCTCCATGAAACTAGAGAAGATCAAAGAATCATGAGAGAGGAGCAACAAAGACAAGGAAGAGACATTGAGGAGCTCAAACACTCCATAGGATCTTCAAGAAGAAGAACAAGCCGCCATCACTAAGGTGGACCCGTTCTTTAATTTCCTTGTTCTTTATTTTTCTGTTTTTCGAATTTTAGTGCTTATGTTTATCTATGTTTGTGTCTTGTGATCATTAGTGTCTTAGTGTCTATGCCTAAAAGTTATGAATGTCCTATGAATCCATCACCTTTCTTGAAAAAAAAAATTGTTCTTAATTGAAAAAGAGAAGAATTGTATGAATTTTGAATTTTATAACAGTTTAATTATTTTGATGTGGTGGCAATATTTTTGTCTTCTGAATGTATGCTTAAACAGTGCATATGTCTTTTGAATTTGTGGTTCATGAATTTTGGCTCTTGAAAGAATGATGAAAAAGGAGACATGTTACTGAGGATTTGAAAAATCATAAAAATGATTCTTGAAGCAAGAAAAAGCAGTGAATACAAAAAAAAAGAAAAAAAAAGAAAAAAGAGAAAACGAAAAAAATAGAGAAAAGAAAAGAAATAAAGTTGTGATCCAAGGCAAAAAGAGTGTGCTTAAGAACCCTGGACACCTCTAGTTGGGGACTCTAGCAAAGCTGAGTCACAATCTGAAAAGGTTCACCCAATTATATGTCTGTGGCATGTATGTATCCGGTGGTAATACTGGAAGACAGAGTGCTTTGGGCCACAGCCAAGACTCAATAAGTAGCTGTGTTCAAGAATCATCATACTTAACTAGGAGAATCAATAACACTATCTGGATTCTGAGTTCCTAAAGAAGGCAATCATTCTGAATTTCAAAGGATAGAGTGAGATGCCAAAACTATTCAGAGGCAAAAAGCTAAAAGCCCCGCTCATCTAATTAATACTGATCTTCATAGATGTTTTTGGAATTCATTGCATATTCTCTTCTTTTTATCTTATTTGATTTTCAGTTGCTTGAGGACAAGCAACAATTTAAGTTTGGTGTTGTGATGAGCAGAATTTGTACGCTTTTTGGCATTGTTTTTAGTATGTTTTTGGTATGATCTAGTTAGTTTTTAGTATATTTTTATTAGTTTTTAGTTAAAATTCACTTTTCTGGACTTTACTATGAGTTTGTGTGTTTTTCTGTGATTTCAGGTATTTTCTGGCTGAAATTGAGGGACCTGAGCAAAAATCTGATTCAGAGACCAAAAAGGACTGCAGATGCTGTTGGATTCTGACCTCCCTGCACTCGAAGTGGATTTTCTGGAGCTACAGAAGCCCAATTGGCACGCTCTCAACGGCGTTGGAAAGTAGACATCCTGGGATTTCCAGAAATATATGATAGTCCATACTTTGCCCAAGATTTGATGGCCCAAACTGGCGTTCAAAGTCACCCTCAGGAATTCCAGCGTTAAACGCCGGAACTGGCACCAAAATGGGAGTTAAACGCCCAAACTGGCATAAAAGCTGGCGTTTAACTCCAAGAAGAGTCTCTACACGAAAATACTTCAATGCTCAGCCCAAGCACACACCAAGTGGGCCCGGAAGTGGATTTTTATGTCATTTACTCATCTCTGTACACCCTAGGCTACTAGTTTTCTATAGGTAGGACCTTTTACTATTGTATTAGGGAGATCTTTCAATCTTTGGACATCTAGTTCTTAGATCATTGGGAGGCTGGCCTCACGGCCATGCCTAGACCTTGTTCTTATGTATTTTCAACGGTGGAGGTTCTACACACCATAGATTAAGGTGTGGAGCTCTGCTGTGCCTCGAGTATTAATGCAATTACTATTGTTCTTCTATTCAATTCCGCTTGTTCTTGTTCTAAGATATCACTTGTTCTTCAACTTGATGAATGTGATGATCCGTGACACTCATCATCATTCTCACCTATGAACGTGTGCCTGACAACCACCTCCGTTCTACCTTAGATTGGGTGAATATCTCTTGGATTCCTGATACACGATGCATGGTTGATCGCCTGACAACCGAGCCAGCCATTCCGTGAGATCAGAGTCTTCGTGGTATAGGCTAGAACTGATGGCGGCATTCAAGAGAATCCGGAAGGTCTAACCTTGTCTGTGGTATTCTGAGTAGGATTCAATGATTGAATGACTGTGACGTGCTTCAAACTCCTGAAGGCGGGGCGTTAGTGACAGACGCAAAAGAATCACTGGATTCTATTCCGGCCTGATTGAGAACCGACAGATGGATAGCCGTGCCATGACAGAGTGCGTTGAACATTTCCACTGAGAGGATGGGAGGTAGCCACTGACAACGGTGAAACCCTTGCATAAGCTTGCCATGGAAAGGAGTAAGAAGGATTGGATGAAGACAGTAGGAAAGCAGAGAGACGGGAGGGACAAGCATCTTCATACGCTTATCTGAAATTCCCACCAATGAATTACATAAGTATCTCTATCTTTATCTTTATGTTTTATGCGTTTATCACCATACCCGTTTGAGTTTGCCTGACTGAGATTTACAAGGTGACCATAGCTTGCTTCATACCAACAATCTCTGTGGGATCGACCCTTACTCGCGTAAGGTTTATTACTTGGACGACCCAGTACACTTGCTGGTTAGTTGTGCGAAGTTGTGTTTATGCCATGGTATTGAGCACCAAGTTTTTGGGGCCATTACTAGGGATTATTTGAGTTGTGAAAAGAATTGATCACAATTTCACATACCAGTACGCATAGGTCGATTTTTCAGCCGAGTGTGCAGACGCACACATCTATGCGTATGCACAGGTCCCTACACGTGATTTTGTTAATGAGACGCGTGCTATGCATTTTTTGAGGGCCTTTGGCCCAAATTTTGAAGGCTTAGTGCTGAATTTGGAGTGCTATATAAGGGGGATTCAACACTTAGTAAAAGGAGCTCACTTAGATAGTTTTAGAGAGTAATTAGGAGTAGGAGTAGAAGTAGTGTAGCATTACTCTCTTAGGGTTTATTTATTTTAATTATCATTTCCATTGTAGCATTTTATAGCAAGCTTTAATTTTGGATGTTGATCAACTCTTTTGTAAGTACTCTTCATTTCCTCTTTAATTACATTGTCTTTATTTTCATTTCCTCTTGGTTCAAGTGCTTTGTTTATACTTGCAATTTTGAGTTCTTGGAGTTTTGAACCATATCCTCAACATAAACCTCAACCACACTCACAAGCCTCTTTTCACCAAACATCTTCACATGACCCCAATCCATATCCACCATACCAACCTCCTTTTGAACCATATGAGCCATACCTGGAACCACAATTCCAAGATTACTACTCCCAAGAACCACCTCAATATACACCACCATACCTTTACCAAGAAGAACCACCTTCCTATTATGAACCCTTTCTCCAAGACAATGAACTCTTTTATTCACCCCAATCCTCAATGGATGAAATTCTTAGCCTTATACTTCAAGGGCAAGGAGAAATGCAAAGGGAGACACTAGAATTTGTTACAACCTTGACCAAGGTTGTAAGCGTTTTAACCTCCCAATGCTTGAGCACTTAAAGCACTCCCATGGTCACATGTGGAAAATTAATTAAAAAACACAGCATGAAGGAGAGATTGGAAACTCCGGTGGAAAATGAGGAATGTTATTTTGTATTAGAGCAATTAGAGGAGCCTATGATCATTGAAGAAGAGGAAGAAGTGGTTGAAGACTTAGGAGATGCGGAACCACCACGTGAAGCTAAAATCATAGAAAATTCCTCCAAGAAGATTGAATTTGATGTTGAGGAGGAAAGTGCACAACCTCCAAAACAATTATTGAATGAAGACTTGGAAGGAATGGAGCAAGAGTTGAGTTTCCTTGGTGATGAAGACCATGCATCCAACCTTCTTGGTGGTGAATCCTTTGAATTTGAAGAACCTTCTCCCAATGAGATAGAAAGCATTGTGGAGGTAGATTTCTCTCAACCTCCCATTTATGATTTGAGTGATGGAGAAGAGTTGGATAAAAATGATGAACAAATGATTAAAAGTGAAGAAGTTTGTGAAGAGGTGGAGGTAACCAAGGAAGAACACAAGGGAGTAAAGCTAGCTAGCACTTTAGAGATATCTCTCCCCAAGCCACCACCATCCATTCTTTCATTCAAGTGGGTAAATTCCTTATACTTAAGCTTTATTATTCCCCTTGGATATGGATTGCTTGAGACGGATGTTCAACTTAGACATATTTGTGGCTTTAAGAGTAAAAAGGAGATGGTTAGTGGTTGAAAATGCCATTCTAGGTTCACTATGGTTACACGTTCAAAGCTTAATTGCAATGGTTGGTGTAGAACTAGATTACATGGGTCTAGGATATTGTTTGGTTGCTTACATGGGAATTCTAAGGCTATACCATCCGGATGGACTAATAATAATGATCAACTTCAAGACGGGTGTGAAAATAAACTGTGGGATCCCGGATCACAAGACGAGGACCAACTTTGGGAGCCCCAAGCTTGTAAAGAACTCCATCAACACTTGGTGCAACAAATAAGAAATCTTGGGGCACAATAGAGAACCAAGCATTGGTGGATATCCCAAGATGAGTTCAAGCACAAGCCACCTTGAGAGGAGCTCCCCATAAGTCCAACTTAAGGACAATAAAGAAAAGTGCTAGGTGGGAGGCACCTTGATAAACCACTATTTCATGATAAATCTTGTGCTTAAATTGGATGATTTTATCAACTCTTCACCTACTTATTCATATGAATCTGCATGGTTTTACAATTCCTTCCTTAGAATATGATATATGAGAAAACATGTTTCCTATGCTTTAAAATAATCAAATTTAATTATCCTTTATTACCATTCGATGCCGTGATTTGTGTGTTGAGTACTTTCAGGTTTTATAGGGCAGGAATGACTTAAAGGATGGAAAAGAAACATACAAACACGGAAGGAAAGCACAAATTGGAGTCCTTGGAGAGACTGACAGTGATGCGTCTGCATGGACGACGCGAACGCATGGTTCATGCAAAAGAGAATCGACGCGAGCGCATGGATGATGCGAATGCGTGACTTGCGAAACACAACTGACGCGGACACATGACTAACGCGACCGCGTAGAAGAGCAAAGCCTCAAATGACGCGACCGCGTGACCCACGCGGACGCGATACGTGCGCGATCTGCAGAATCTGTAGAAGTCGGCCCCAACAACTTCTGGGCCTCTTTTCGCCTAGATCCAAGCTCAGAGAACACAGATTAGAGGTTATGAAGTGGGGGAATGCATCCATTGAGAGAGAGATCTCCAGTTATTCACTTTTCATAGTTTAGATGTAGTTTTTAGAGAGAGAGGTTCTCTCATCTCTCTTAGGTTTTAGGATTAGGATTTCTTGTTATTTCAATTTAGCATTCCGACTCTTTATCATGTTCAATATTCCTTTTTATTATTTTCTCAATTTAATTTATGAACTCTTCCATGTTATATTTGATATCTTTATTAGTGCAACTTGAGGTATTTCAGAATTGTGATTACTTTCTTTTATTTATATAAATAATTTAGATTTTTTTCTTTTGGCTTTAACTGATCAATTGGAGACTCTTGAGTTATCAAACTCATCGTGATTGATAATTGTTATTTTCGCTATTCGAATCACATTCCAATAACTCTAGTCTTTCCTTAGGAATTGACTAGGACATGAGGATCAAACTGATTAGTCCACTTGACCTTCCTTTATTTAGTAAAGGTTAACTAAGTAGGATTAAACTCGATTCTCATCACCATTGATAAGGATAATTAGGATAGGACTTCCGAATTGTCATACCTTGCCAAGAGTTTATTTTATAGTTATTTATTTATTTTACTTGTCAATTAAATTACTTGTTCCTTACTTTCAAAACCCCCAATTTACAAAACTCCTAACCAATAATAAGAACATACCTCCCTGCAGTTCCTTGAGAAGACGACCCGAGATTTAAATACTTCGATTATCAATTTATTTAGGGGTTTGTTACTTGTGACAACCAAAACGTTTGTAAGAAAGGACTTTTGTTGGTTTAGAAGCTATACTTGCAATGGGAATTTATTCTGAATTCTAGACCACGCAAAAGTTCTCTCTTCAAAATGGCACCGTTGCGAGGGAATTGCAAACGTGTGCCTTATTATTGGTTATTGTAAATATTTTTCTTTTACTTGTTCATTTGTTTTTGTTTTTCCTTCTTATTTTTGATAGCTACTATGAATTCTCACCCCTGTCGCTTTGAGTTTGGTTCTAATTTTGTTAAAGGGAACGGAAGCTATAACAGGAATATGCATCGCGATCTAAGCAATCAAAGATGGATGGAGCCAAGAGGGTATGATCAACCCTTTAGGCAACAACACCCTCCTAGATATCATGGACGGAGACCATTCTACAATGCATACCAAACTGATAGATATGGTGGACCCTTTGTAATTACCAACAAGCCCCACCCTATGCTCAGAGACTACCCTCTCAACATAGCTTTGAACCACCATACTCACAAGCTTCTTTTCACCATTCGCCACCGTACGATCCTTATCCACCCCAACGCCAGTCCAATTACTCCCTAGAAACACCACTCCCCTATGCACCGGGCCCATATCTATCAAACCAAGAATAACAGGTTTGCTTCAAAGAATCAGTAGACCAATTTCATGCAACCCTTCATCAACTGGAGCAAGCAATAAATCAATTATCTTCCAGACGTTCGGACACTCAACGAACTCCCATGGCTTCATGTGGAGAATCTAATGCAGAACGTAGCATGAAGAAGACACTAGAAGCTCCAGTGGACATCATAGAGCATAAATTCGTACTGGAACAAGTAGAGGACGTTGTCATTATAGAAGAAGAAGAGTTGGTTGAAGATTTAGGAGATGCCAAACCTCCACAGGAACCCAGAGTTATGGAGAATTCCGTCGAAGACGTTACAATTAATGCTAAGGAGGATAATGCACAAATCCCAAGGCAGGAATCTTATGAGGAATTGGACGGAATAACCCAAGACGCATGTTTCCTTGATGATGATAGTCATCGGTCAAGTTTGCCTAGTAACGAACTTGCATCCGTAAGTGACTTCTTTGAAATGGATGAATCTTCCCCAAGTGAATACGAAGATGATGCAGAGGTAGACTTTTCTCAACCTCCCAATTATGACTCAAGTGATGAGGAAGATATGGAAGACTTTGACCAAGACATGGTTGGAATTGAAGAAGTTTGCAAAGAAGTGGAGGAATTCACAGAAGACCACAAGAGAGTAGAGCTTGCAGAACCACTGGAAACACCTATCCCAAGGCCATTACCACCCAATACAAGCTTCAAGTGGGTACAATCCTTAACCTTTATCTTTACTTTTCCACTAGAATATGGTTTTCTTGAAACAGATGGCCAGCTTAGAGCTCTCTGCGGCTTTAAGAGTAAGAAGGAAATGGCTCGTACTCAGAGCTGGTGCACAAGGTTCAACAAGGTTCCACGCTTCAACTTGAAGTGCACGGATTGGTATCACGTTCAATCGAATGGATCTCGAAAAATGTTTGGTTATCTTGGTGAGAATCTAATTTTTAAACTGCCCGGATGGAAAAATATAGATCAAAATGAAGGCGGATTTAAAAGCAAAGTTTGGGATCCTGGAATCTATTCTGACATTCGTCACCCCAGGAGCCTGAGAACCCATTTGAAGCTGCTCAAAAGCTTCACTTGCCTAGTTTGGGACCCCGGAGGCTGTTGGCATTCCAAACATTGGTGGAGATTTCTGGATGAATTTAAGCATAAGCCACCATAACAGGAAGCTCATCCAATGTCCAACTTAAGGACTTTAACTAAAAGTGCTAGGTGGGAGACAACCCACCATGGTATGGTCGTTTCTTTTTCAACTTCTATTTCATACTGTTTAATTTTATGTTATATTGAACCTGGAATTTTTGCATGACATTCATTGCATTTTGCATTCTGCATGCTGCATCCAAAAAAAAAAGAGAGCGAGCACGCGACAGCATAAATCACGCGTCCGCGTCATAGGTGTCTTAGAAACGAGAAGAAAAGGAATAGAGAGTCACGCGAAAGTGTGGCTGGAGGCATGCCTTTGGCACAAACTAATTCACACGACCGCATGGACGACGTGATCGCATCATTAACAAAATAGCCTCCCCACGCGTCTGTGTCACCCACGCGACCGCGTGGCCCTGTAAATCGACGTATAAGGGTGTATGGATGAAAGTTGAGCTGGAATTTGGCTGGACTCGTGCTAGCAGCACAAGCCCTACCATGCGAACGCGTTCCATATGCGTCCGCGTCGTTCTTTAAACAAGGCCATCCACGCGATCGCGTCCACCACGCGATCGCGTGACCCAAAGTTTTGGCAAAATGAGCTTTTCACCAGAGAGTTGCGTGGCCGCGAGGCTGCACTTGCGCTGAAGGCACGAATCACTTCATGCAAACGCATGACTCACGCATTTGCGTCACTTCATCGAAGCGCTATCCACGCGATCGCATGCTCCACGCGCTCACGTCGCCTGCGCCGCACAGCTTATCCACATCAGTCAAAATATCTTATCTTTTCTCCCCCAATCCTAATTTTTACTTCTCCCTTCTTATTTCTTTCTTCTTATTTCTTTCTTCCTCCTTTCTTACTTTCTTTTTCTTTTTCCATTGGTGTTGAAAATTCTCTTCTTCAACTATTGCATCTTTTCTTGAATTATTCTGGTGCTTCATGACTTGTTTTATTCTGATTGGGTATTATTATTCATAAGTCCATGCTAATTTTTATAAAACTGATATTCCTTTTGCATTGATATGCACTTGCATTATCTTGCATTACCCACATTCTCTTCCCTGTTATTGCAACTTTTGCACCATTGATATGCCATTTGCTTTCACTATTTTCTCACTTGCATGTTGTATCTACCATGTATACGAGACCTTTATTATTTGGCATTTTATTTATGCTTTTATCTTTATTTCTGGGTTACTTTTCTTCCTTTTCCTCTTCTTTCAGGATGGCCACCAAGAGGGGAAAGAAAGAACTTCTATATGGGAAGACAGACAAGTCAATCGACACAATCTGTAGAGAAAGGTATCAGTTGGAGCAGTCCGTCCACTTGCACATCTTAGCATGCACCGAGGACGGTGCAATATTTAAGTGTGGGGAGGTCGATACCAATCTCCATGGGTTAGTTATTCTCCTCTCAACACCAATGTCCTATTTTCTTTGTTTGTTCATTGTTGCATTTGCATATTTGATTGTATGTTTGTTTGATTTTATGCATTTAGTCACTACTTGGTTGAAGTAATATTTTCTTTTTCAAGAAACTTTTTATAGCATTTCACTAATTTAAATTAAAATTTTTATTGAACTTGTTTAAAGAAATCTTATTTTGGAACATGGTTTAGAGCTCGAACACACAAAACCAATGAGATTTTGAGCCTATTTGAATTGGTTGCATTCTATCAACCAATATTTTATTTTTGGTGTGTGTTTTTCTCTCTAAAATTGTAATCTTTGTCTTGCTTAATTCTATATTTCCATTATTTGATGTATGCATGCACTTATATGATTGAGGTCTTGTTTCACTGAGCTTACATACCCATATGGCCTTACCTTTTATTATCCTTTGCAAACCAATGTTGAGCCTATTTTACCCCTTTGTTCTTTACTTTATCTCATCACTAACTCTAAGTGGAAAATAATAATGTCCTTAATTTGAATCCTTGATTAGCTTAGACTAGTGAGAGTGCTCATGAATTAAGTGTGGGGAAAGTAGGTTTGGAAACGTTTGGTTTGGGAATTGAGTATGTTAGAATTTGTGTGAAAATGTGAAAAATATTAAGAACATGTTTATGCATTCAATACCTTAATCATATGCATTGAAAAAAATTATTAAGAAATGAAAAATAGAAAAAAAAAGAAAAAAAAGAGAGCAGAAAAATAAAAAGGGGACAAAATGCCCCAAAGTAAATGGTGATAGCAATGCACATGTACTATACTCAAAACTTAGAATGCATAAATATGTAGTAAACGTAGTTAATGGGTAGTTATTGATTTTATATTATGATTACATGGATTGTCCTAAGTTAGGTAGAAAGTTTAAAGTTAATTAAGGATTCAGATTTTAGTCCACTTGGCCAAATACAATCCTACCTTGATCCTAACCCCATTGCAACCCTTAAAAGAGCTCTTGATTTGTGTATTGTGAATTAAATTTTTGTTGATTGTTAGATGAAGAGCAAGCTATAGAAAGCAAGATTAGTAAAGAATTGAGAGAATTGACCCTAGACACTTGAGAGTTAGAATGATATACACAACCAGTAAGGCTTCGGTGCTTAATTCTATGTTCCCTGCTTTCATGAGTTATCTTCTTCTTGCAAGTCATTTGTATTGTATTTTGTGATTTGAATTAGTGAAATCCAGTTCATAATTGTTCTTGAAAGATTTATTTACTTTTTAACCAAGTATGTAGAAATATTTTGCATGTAATTGCATTCATATAGATAGGTTGCATTGCATACTCTCTATCATTCCTCTTCACTTCTTTATAGCTTCTCTTGAGCTTAGCATGAGGACATGCTAATGTTTAAGTGTGGGGAGGTTGATAAACCACTATTTCATGATAAATCTTGTGCTTAAATTGGATGATTTTATCAACTCTTCACCTACTTATTCATATGAATCTGCATAGTTTTACAATTCCTTCCTTAGAATATGGTATATGAGAAAACATGTTTCCTATGCTTTAAAATAATCAAATTTAATTATCCTTTATTACCATTCGATGCCGTGATTTGTGTGTTGAGTACTTTCAGGTTCTATAGGGCAGGAATGACTTAAAGGATGGAAAGAAAACATACAAAAATAGAAGGAAAGCACAAATTGGAGTCCTTGGAGAGACTGGCAGTGACGCGTCTGCGTGGACGACACGAACGCGTGGTTCGCGGAAAAGAGAATCGACGCGAGTGCATGGATGATGCAAACGCGTGACTTGCGAAACACAACTGACGTGGTCGCATGACTGACGCGACCGCGTAGAAGAGCAAAGCCCCAAATGACGCGACCGCGTGACCCACGCGGACGCGTGATGTATGCGATCTGCAGAATCTATAGAAGTCGGCCCCAGCGACTTCTGAGCCTCTTTTGGCCCAGATCCAAGCCCAGAGAACACAGATTAGAGGTTATGAAGTGGGGGAATGCATCCATTGAGAGAGAGATCTCCAGTTATTCACTTTTCATAGTTTAGATGTAGTTTTTAGAGAGAGAGAGAGGTTCTCTCCTCTCTCTTAGGTTTTAGGATTAGGATTTCTTGTTATTTCAATTTACATTCCGACTCTTTATCAGGTTAAATATTCTTTTTTATTATTTTCTCAATTTAATTTATGAACTCTTCCATGTTACATTTGATATCTTTATTAGTGCAACTTGAGGTATTTCAAAATTGTGATTACTTTCCTTTATTTATATAAATAATTTAGATTTTTCCCTTTTGGCTTTAAATGATCAATTGGAGACACTTGAGTTATCAAACTCATCGTGATTGATAATTGTTATTTACGCTAATCGAATCGCATTCCAATAACTCTAGTCTTTCCTTAGGAATTGACTAGGACCTGAGGATCAAACTGATTAGTTGGTGGGCGAAATTGTGATCATCAATGGCGCCATCAACATGGTATGCACAATTGTAATCTCAACTCTTTATCACAACTTCGCACAACTAACCAGCAAGTGTACTGGGTCGTCCAAGTAATAAACCTTACGCGAGTAAGGGTCGATCCCACAGAGAATGTTGGTATGAAGCAAGCTATGATCATCTTGTAAATCTCAGTCAGGCAAACTCAAATGGTTATGGATGATGTATGAATAAAACATAAAGATAAAGATAGAGATACTTATGTAATTCATTGGTGAGAATTTCAAATAAGCGTATGGAGATGCTTTGTCCCTTCCGTCTCTCTGCTTTCCTACTGTCTTCATCCAATCCTTCTTACTCCTTTCCATGGCAAGCTGTATGTAGGGTTTCACAGTTGTCAATGGCTACCTCCCATCCTCTCAGTGAAAATGTTCAACGCACCCTGTCACGGCACGGCTATTCAACTGTCGGTTCTCGATCATGTCGGAATAGAATCCAGTGATTCTTTTGCGTCTGTCACTAACGCCCCATTATCACGAGTTTGAAGCTCGTCACAGTCATTCAATCATTGAATCCTACTCAAAATACCACAGACAAGGTTTAGACCTTCCGGATTCTCTTGAATGTCGCCATCAATTCTAGCTTATACCACGAAGATTCCGATTAAGGGATCCAAGAGATATCCACTCAATCTAAGGTAGAACGGAGGTGGTTGTCAGGCACACGTTCATAGGTGAGAATGATGATGAGTGTCACGGATCATCACATTCATCAAGTTGAGGAAAAGTGATATCTTAGAACAAGAACAAGTTGAATTGAATAGAAGAACAATAGTAAATGCATTAATACTCGAGGTACAGCAGAGCTCCACACCTTAATCTATGGTGTGTAGAAACTCCACCGTTGAAAATACATAAGAACAAGGTCTAGGCATGGCCGTGAGGCCAGCCTCCCAATGATCTAAGATAGCATAAGAATAAAGATAGCTACCAAGATGAAAATACAATAGTAAAAGATCCTACTTATAGAGAACTAGTAGCCTAGGGTTTACATAGATGAGTAAATGACATAAAAATCCACTTCCGGGCCCACTTGGTGTGTGCTTGGGCTGAGCTTTGAAGCATTTTTGTGTAGAGACTCTTCTTGGAGTTAAACGCCAGCTTTTGTGCCAGTTTGGGCGTTTAACTCCCATTCTTGTGCCAGTTCCGGCGTTTAACGCCGGGCAGTTTTGAGCTGATTTGGAACGCCGGTTTGGGCCATCAAATCTTGGCCAAAGTATGGACTATTATATATTGCTGGAAAGCCCAAGATGTCTACTTTTCAACGCCGTTAAGAGCGCGCCAATTGGGCTTCTGTAGCTCCAGAAAATCCACTTCGAGTGCAGGGAGGTCAGAATCCAACAGCATCTGCAGTCCTTTTTAGTCTCTGAATCAGATTTTTGCTCAAGTCCCTCAATTTCAGCCAGAAAATACCTAAAATCACAGAAAAACACACAAACTCATAGTAAAGTCCAGAAAAGTGAATTTTAACTAAAAACCTATAAAAATATACTAAAAACTAACTAAAGCATACTAAAAACATACTAAAAACAATGCCAAAAAGCGTATAAATTATCCGCTCATCACAACACCAAACTTAAATTGTTGCTTGTCCTCAAGCAACTGAAAATCAAATAAGATAAAAAGAAGAGAATATGCAATGAATTCCAAAAATATCTATGAAGATCAGTATCAATTAGATGAGCGGGACTTTTAGCTTTTTGCCTCTGAACAGTTTTGGCATCTCACTCTATCCTTTGAAATTCAGAATGATTGGCTTCTTTAAGAACTCAGAATCCAGATAGTGTCATTGATTCTCCTAGTTAAGTATGATGATTCTTGAACACAGCTACTTATTGAGTCTTGGCCGTGGCCCAAAGCACTCTGTCTTCCAGTATTACCACCGGATACATACATGCCACAGACACATAATTGGGTGAACATTTTCAGATTGTGACTCAGCTTTGCTAGAGTCCCCAATTAGAGGTGTCCAGGGTTCTTAAGCATACTCTTTTTGCCTTGGATCACAACTTTATTTCTTTCTTTTTCTCTCTCTTTTTTTTTCGTTTTCTTTTCTCCCTTTTTTTCGTTTCTCTCCTTCTCTCTTTTTTTTGTATTCACTGTTTTTTCTTGCTTCAAGAATCATTTTTATGATTTTTCAGATCCTCAGTAACATGTCTCATTTTTCATCATTCTTTCAAGAGCCAATATTCATGAACCACAAATTCAAAAGACATATGCACTGTTTAAGCATACATTCAGAAAACAAAAGTATTGCCACCACATCAAAATAATTAATCTGTTATAAAATTTAAAATTCATGCAATTCTTCTCTTTTTCAATTAAGAACATTTTTCATTCAAGAAAGGTGATGGATTCATAGGACATTCATAACTTTAAGGCATAGACACTAAGATACTAATGATCAAAAGACACAAACATAGATAAACATAAGCATGATTTTTCGAAAAACAGAAAATAAAGAACAAGGAAATTAAAGAACGGGTCCACCTTAGTGATGGAGGCTTGTTCTTCCTCTTGAAGATCTTATGGAGTGCTTGAGCTCCTCAATGTCTCTTCCTTGTCTTTGTTGCTCCTCTCTCATGATTCTTTGATCTTCTCTGATTTCATGGAGGAGGACGGAGTGTTCTTGGTGCTCCACCCTTAGTTGTCCCATGTTGGAACTCAATTCTCCTAGGGAGGTGTTCAGTTGCTCCCAATAGTTTTGTGGAGGAAAGTGCATCCCTTGAGGCATCTCAGGGATTTGATGATGAGAGGGGTCTCTTGTTTGCTCCATCCTCTTCTTAGTGATGGGCTTGTCCTCATCAATGGGGATGTCTCCCTCTATGTCAACTCCAACTGAATAACAGAGGTGACAAATGAGATGAGGAAAGGCTAACCTTGCCAAGGTAGAGGACTTGTCCGCCACCTTATAAAGTTCTTGGGATATAACCTCATGAACTTCTATTTCTTCTCCAATCATGATGCTATGAATCATGATAGCCCGGTCTATAGTAACTTCGGACCGGTTGCTAGTGGGAATGATTGAGCGTTGGATAAACTCCAACCATCCCCTAGCCACAGGCTTGAGGTCATGCCTTCTCAATTGAACCGGCTTTCCTCTTGAATCTCTCTTCCATTGGGCGCCCTCTTCATAAATGACTGTGAGGACTTGGTCCAACCTTTGATCAAAGTTGACCCTTCTAGTGTAAGGGTGTTCATCTCCTTGCATCATGGGCAAGTTGAATGCCAACCTTACATTTTCCGGACTAAAATCCAAGTATTTCCCCCGAACCATAGTAAGCCAATTCTTTGGGTCCGGGTTCACACTTTGATCATGGTTCTTGGTGATCCATGCATTGGCATAGAACTCTTGAACCATTAAGATTCCGACTTGTTGAATAGGTTTGGTAAGAACTTCCCAACCTCTTCTTCGGATCTCATGTCGAATTTCCGGATATTCACTCTTTTTGAGTGAAAAAGGGACCTCGAGGATCACCTTCTTCAAGGCCACAACTTCATAGAAGTGGTCTTGATGCACCCTTGAGATGAATCTTTCCATCTCCCATGACTCGGAGGTGGAAGCTTTTGCCTTCCCTTTCCTCTTTCTAGAGGTTTCTCCGGCCTTGGATGCCATAAATGGTTATGGAAAAACAAAAAGCAATGCTTTTACCACACCAAACGTAAAAGGTTTGCTCATCCTCGAGCAAAAGAAGAAAGAAGAGAGTAGAAGAAGAAGAAATGAAGGAGATGGAAATGGCTTTGTGGTTCGGCCAAAGGGGGAGAAGGAGTGTTTAGGTTGTGTGAAAAATGAAGGAGTGAAGAGGGGTTTATATAGGGGTGAAGAGAGGGGTAGGGTTCGACTATGGGAGGGTGGGTTTGGGTGGGAAAGTGGTTTGAATTTGAATGGTGAGGTAGGTGGGGTTTTATGAAGGATGGATGTGAGTGGTGAAGAGAAAGATGGGATTTGATAGGTGAAGGGTTTTTGGGGAAGAGGTGTTGAGGTGATTGGTGAATGGGTGAAGAAGAAGAGAGAGAGTGGTGGGGTAGGTGGGGATCCTGTGGGGTCCACAGATCCTGAGGTGTCAAGGAAAAGTCATCCCTGCACCAAGTGGCGAGCAAAATTGCTACCTGTGCCAATTCTGGCGTTAAACACCGGGCTAGTGCCCATTTCTGGCGTTTAACGCCAAGTTCTTGCCCTTTTCTGGCATTTAACGCCAGTCTGGTGCCCCTTTCTGGCGTTAAACGCCCAGAATGGTGCCAGACTAGGCGTTAAATGCCCATCTGCTAGCCTTACTGGCGTTTAAACACCAGCAAGTTCTCCTCCAGGATGTGCTATTTTTCTTTCTGTTTTTCTTTCTGTTTTTTCTTTTTCAATTGATTTTGTGACTTCTCATGATCATCAACCTACAGAAAACATAAAGTAACAAAGGAAAATAGATAAAATATAACATTGGGTTGCCTCCCAACAAGCGCTTCTTTAATGTCATTAGCTTGACAGTGGGCTCTCATGGAGCCTCACAGATACTCAGAGCAATGTTGGAACCTCCCAACACCAAACTTAGAGTTTGAATGTGGGGGTTCAACACCAAACTTAGAAGTTGGTTGTGGCCTCCCAACACCAAACTTAGAGTTTGACTGTGGGGGCTCTGTTTGACTCTGTTTTGAGAGAAGCTCATCATGCTTCCTCTCCATGGTGACAGAGGGATATCCTTGAGCCTTAAACACAAAGGATTCTTTATTCACTTGAATGATCAATTCTCCTCTGTCCACATCAATCACAGCCTTTGATGTGGCTAGGAAGGGTCTGCCAAGGATGATGGATTCATCCATGCACTTCCCAGTCTCTAGGACTATGAAATCAGCAGGGATGTAATGGTCTTCAACCTTTACCAGAACATCCTCTACAAGTCCATAAGCTTGTTTTCTTGAATTGTCTGCCATCTCTAGTGAGATTTTTGCAGCTTACACCTCAAAGATCCCTAGCTTCTCCATTACAGAGAGAGGCATGAGGTTTACACTTGACCCTAGGTCACACAAGGCCTTATTGAAGGTCATGGTGCCTATGGCACAAGGTATTGAGAACTTTCCAGGATCTTGTCTCTTTTGAGGTAATTTCTGCCTAGACAAGTCATCCAGTTCTTTGGTGAGCAAAGGGGGTTCATCCTCCCAAGTCTCATTACCAAATACCTTGTCATTGAGCTTCATGATTGCTCCAAGGTATTTAGCAACTTGCTCTTCAATAACATACTCATCCTCTTCAGAGGAAGAATACTCATCAAAGCTCATGAATGGCAGAAGTAAATTCAATGGAATCTCTATGGTCTCAGTGGTAGCCTCAGATTCTCATGGTTCCTCATTAGGGAACTCATTGGAGGCCAGTGGACGTCCATTGAGGCCTTCCTCAATGGCGTTCACTGCCTCTCCCTCCTCTCCAAATTCAGCCATGTTGATGGCCTTGCACTCTCCTTTTGGATTTTCTTCTGTATTGCTTGGAAGAGTACTAGGAGGGAGTTCAGTAATTTTCTTGCTCAGCTGACCCACTTGTGCCTCCAAGTTTCTAATGGAGGACCTTGTTTCAATCATGAAACTTTGAGTGGTTTTGATTAGATCAGAGACCATAGTTGCTAAGTTAGAGTTGTTCTGCTTAGAACTCTCTGTCTATTGCTGAGAAGATGATGGAAAAGGCTTGCCATTGCTAAACCTGTTTCTTCCACCATTATTGTTGTTGAAACCTTGTTGAGGTCTCTGTTGATCCTTCCATGAATGATTTGGATGATTTCTCCATGAAGGATTATAGGTGTTTCCATAGGGTTCTCCCATGTAATTCACCTCTTCCATTGAAGGGTTCTCAGGATGATAAGCTTCTTCTTCAGATGAAGCGTCCTTAGTACTGCTGGTGCATTTTGCATTCCAGAGAGACTTTGAGAAATCATATTGACTTGCTGAGTCAATATTTTATTCTGAGCCAATATGGCATTCAGAGTATCAATCTCAAGAACTCTTTTCTTCTGATCTATCCCATTGTTCACAGGATTCCTTTCAGAAGTGTACATGAATTGGTTATTTGCAACCATTTCAATTAGTTCTTGAGCTTCTGCAGGCGTCTTCTTCAGATGAAGAGAGCCTCCAGCAGAGCTATCCAATGACATCTTGGACAGTTCAGAGAGACCATCATAGAAAATACCTATGATGCTCCATTCAGAAAGCATGTCAGAAGGACACTTTCTGATTAATTGTTTGTATCTTTCCCAAGCTTCATAGAAGGATTCTCCTTCCTTCTGTCTGAAGGTTTGGACTTCCACTCTAAGCTTACTCAATTTTTGAGGTGGAAAGAACTTTGCCAAGAAGGCATTAACTAGCTTTTCCCAAGAGTTCAAGCTTTCTTTAGGTTGTGAGTCTAACCATGTCCTAGCTCTGTCTCTTACAGCAAAAGGGAATAGCATAAGTCTGTAGACCTCAGGGTCAACCCCATTGGTCTTGACAGTGTCACAGATTTGCAAGAATTCAGCTAAAAATTGATGAGGATCTTCCAATGGAAGTCCATGGAACTTGCAATTCTATTGCATTAGAGAAACTAATTGAGGCTTAAGCTCAAAGTTGTTTGCTCCAATGGCAGGGATAGAGATGCTTCTCCCATAGAAGTCGGGAGTAGGTGCAGTAAAGTCACCCAGCACCTTCCTTGCATTGTTGGCATTGTTGTTGTTTTCGGCTGCCATGTCTTCTTCTTTGAAGATTTCTATTAGGTCCTCTACAGAGAGTTGTGCCTTAGCTTCTCTTAGCTTTCGCTTCAAGGTCCTTTCAGGTTCAGGGTTAGCCTCAACAAGTATGCTTTTGTCTTTGCTCCTGCTCATATGAAAGAAAAGAGAACAAGAAAATATGGAATCCTCTATGTCACATTATAGAGATTCCTTGAGGTGTTAGAGGAAAAGAAAAGTAGAAGGCAGAAGTAGAAGAATTCGAACTTATTAATGAAAGATGGAGTTCGAATTGTGCATTGAGGAGTAGTGTTAGTCCATAAATAGAAAGATGTGAGAAGAGGGGAAGAAATTTTCGAAAATATTAAAAAGATTTTAAAAACATTTTGAAAAACTTTAATTGATTTTCGAAAATAAGAGTGGAAAAGAAATCAAGTGATTTTTGAAAAAGATTTTGAAATAAGAAATTAAAAAGATATGATTGAAAACTATTTTGAAAAAGATATGATTAAAAGGATATGATTTAAAAGTTATGGTTTTAAAAAGACATGATTGAGAAGATATGATTTGAAAAACAATTTAAAAAGATTTGATTTTGAAAACTAATGACTTGGCTAACAAGAAAAGATATGATTCAAACATTGAACCTTTCTCAACAGAAAAGGCAACATACTTGAATTGTTGAATCAAATCATTAATTGATAGGAAGTATGGAAAGAAATTGATTTTGAAAAAGATTTGATTGAAAAGATATAATTTGAAAAAGATTTGATTTTGAAAAATTTTGAAAACTTGAAAAAAATTTGCATTGAAAACAGAATCTTCCCTCTTGTGCCATCCTGGCGTTAAACGCCCAGAATGGTGCACATTCTGGCGTTTAACGCCCAAAGCTCTACCCTTTTGGGCGTTAAACGCCCAGCCAGGCACCCTGGTTGGCGTTTAAACGCCAGTTTGCCTTCCTCACTGGGCGTTTTGAACGCCCAGCTTTTTCTGTGTAGTTCCTCTGCTGTATGTTCTGAATCTTCAATTCTCTGTATTATTGACTTGAAAAGACACACATTAAAAATATTTTTGGATTTTTTTAATGATGAGGAATAATCAAAATGCAACTTAAATCAAATAACAATGCATGCAAGACACCAAACTTAGCAGTTTGTATACTACTGACACTAACAAAATGAGAATGCATATCAGAAACAACAAAACACTCAAGTCAAGAGAATTTAAAGATCAGAGCAAGAAAATCATCAAGAATAACTTGAAGATCCTTAAGACACATGAATGAATGCAAGATGAACAGAAACATGCAATTGACACCAAACTTAACATGAAACACTAGACTCAAACAAGAAATGTTTTTGGATTTTATGCTTTTGTAATTTTTTTGTGCTTTTTCGAAAATTAAGTGGAAAATAAAAGATATCAAAATTCTTAATGAGAATTCCAGGAATCATGCAATGTTAGTCTAAAGCTTGAGTCTAAAGAAATTAGACATGGCTAGCCAAGCTTCAGCAGGACATTGCATTCAAGAGCTAAATTGATGAGAATCAATCAGCTTTGGTGATGATAAGAACATCACCTTGAAACACTAGAATTCATTCTTAAGAACTCTGAAGAAAAATACCTAATCTAAGCAACAAGATGAACCGTCAGTTGTCCAAACTCAACAATCCCCAGCAACGGCACCAAAAACTTGGTGCTATTGCCGGATCAAAAATTTGGCACTGATGTTACCGGACCAAAATCTTACCGAAAACTCGAACAATCCCCGGCAATGGCGCCAAAAACTTGGTGGGCGAAATTGTGATCATCAATGGCGCCATCAACATGGTACGCACAATTGTAATCTCAACTCTTTATCACAACTTCGCACAACTAACCAGCAAGTGTACTGGGTCGTCCAAGTAATAAACCTTACGCGAGTAAGGGTCGATCCCACAGAGATTGTTGGTATGAAGCAAGCTATGGTCATCTTGTAAATCTCAGTCAGGCAAACTCAAATGGTTATGGATGATGTATGAATAAAACATAAAGATAAAGATAGAGATACTTATGTAATTCATTGGTGAGAATTTCAGATAAGCGTATGGAGATGCTTTGTCCCTTCCGTCTCTCTGCTTTCCTACTGTCTTCATCTAATCCTTCTTACTCCTTTCCATGGCAAGCTGTATGTACGGTTTCATCGTTGTTAGTGGCTACCTCCCATCCTCTCAGTGAAAATGTTCAACGCACCCTGTCACGGCACGGCTATTCAGCTGTCGGTTCTCGATCATGTCAGAATAGAATCCAGTGATTCTTTTGCGTCTGTCACTAACGCCCCACAATCGCGAGTTTGAAGCTCGTCACAGTCATTCAATCATTGAATCCTACTAAGAATACCACAGACAAGGTTTAGACCTTCCAGATTCTCTTGAATGCCGCCATCAATTCTAGCTTATACCACGAAGATTCCGATTAAGGGATCCAAGAGATATCCACTCAATCTAAGGTAGAACGGAGGTGGTTGTCAGGCACACGTTCATAGGTGAGAATGATGATGAGTGTCACGGATCATCACATTCATCAAGTTGAGGAACAAGTGATATCTTAGAACAAGAACAAGTTGAATTGAATAGAAGAACAATAGTAAATGCATTAATACTCGAGGTACAGCAGAGCTCCACACCTTAATCTATGGTGTGTAGAAACTCCACCGTTGAAAATACATAAGAACAAGGTCTAGGCATGGCCGTGAGGCCAGCCTCCCAATGATCTAAGATAGCATAAGAATAAAGATAGCTACCAAGATGAAAATACAATAGTAAAAGATCCTACTTATAGAGAACTAGTAGCCTAGGGTTTACATAGATGAGTAAATGACATAAAAATCCACTTCCGGGCCCACTTGGTGTGTGCTTGGGCTGAGCTTTGAAGAATTTTCGTGTAGAGACTCTTCTTGGAGTTAAACGCCAGCTTTTGTGCCAGTTTGAGCGTTTAACTCCCATTCTTGTGCCAGTTCCGGCGTTTAACGCCGGGCAGTTTTGAGCTGATTTGGAACGCCGGTTTGGGCCATCAAATCTTGGGCAAAGTATCGATTATTATATATTGCTGGAAAGCCCAAGATGTCTACTTTTCAACGCCTTTGAGAGCGCGCAAATTGGGCTTCTGTAGCTCCCGAAAATTCACTTCGAGTGCAGGGAGGTCAGAATCCAACAGCATCTGCAGTCCTTTTTAGTCTCTGAATCAGATTTTTGCTCAAGTCCCTCAATTTCAGCCAGAAAATACCTGAAATCACAGAAAAACACACAAACTCATAGTAAAGTCCAGAAAAGTGAATTTTAACTAAAAACTAATAAAAATATACTAAAAACTTACTAAAGCATACTAAAAACATACTAAAAACAATGCCAAAAAGCGTATAAATTATCCGCTCATCATTAGTCCACTTGACCTTCCTTTATTTAGTAAAGGTTAACTAAGTGGGATTAAACTCGATTCTCATCACCATTGATAAGGATAATTAGGATAGGATTTCCGAATTGTCATACCTTGCCAAGAGTTTATTTTATAGTTATTTATTTATTTTACTTGTCAATTAAATTACTTGTTCCTTACTTTCAAAACCCCCAATTTACAAAACTCATCACCAATAATAAGAACATACCTCCCTGCAGTTCCTTGAGAAGATGACCCGAGGTTTAAATACTTCGGTTTTCAATTTATTTAGGGGTTTGTTATTTGTGACAACCAAAACGTTTGTAAGAAATGAGTTTTGTTGGTTTAGAAGCTATACTTGCAACGGGAATTCATTCTGAATTCTAGACCACGCAAAAGTTCTCTCTTCACACCTCACCATGGTAAATTCTTTTCATTTTTCTCTTTTGTAAATATTGGTAGAATTAGTTTAATTTCATGTTTTGTTTAGTTAGTTGAGTATATTTGGTAGTATAATATGTTAAATAAGGTTTTATGGTGTTTTGGTAGCTGTTTGGAGGTTTGGAACGCCTGGATTGGTGCAAAAACATAGAAAAAATTTTTGAAAAATAGAGCACCATCCACGCGTACGCGTACGGTACGCGTACGCATGCCCAAGCTTTTCGGCCATTCCGCGCGCAAGCGTACATGACGTGTCCGCGTGGATGCAGAAGTTCCACCCCCAGCCAATGACCTGAGAGTTGCGCCTGCACTGTGCAAACTTTGTGCTTGAGGCACAAACATCAACCCGCGCATAAGCGCGATAGACGCATGTGCGCCCCATCTCTGGTTCACCAGGAACGCATACGCGTTCCTTGCGCGTACACATCACGGCCATTCCACTACCATCCGCGCGCGCGGCATGTGCTCGTACTCGTGGATGTCTTTCCTTCACTACATTTATTTTCTTCTCCTCTTTCCATTTCTTTCCTCCTCCTTTCCTCTTCCCTTCTCCTACCCCTCATCCAACACTTCCCAACACCATTGATAACCATTTATTTTAGTTAGTTAATTAGTTAGTTAGTTAGTTAATTAGTTGGTTTTAGTTTAGTTTTCATTTCATTTTCTCTTTTTCATTTTAAGTGTTGGATTGTTATTCTTGTTTACTACTAATTGCTGCTGGATAATAAAAAGGATGTTATCTTAACATCATTATGTTTATAATCTTTGTTGGATTTTATTGTTGAGGTTATATTTTGCTACTTGGTTTTGAGTTTTTCATGCTTACCTTTTAAGAATACCAAGTGATGAGAAATGCCTTCAAGCATGTTTAATCTTTTTGAATTGCATGATTTGGCCACCATGTGATTTGAATCCTTTTCCTTGCCTAGGCAATCTCTTGATTGATGATGTTGTGCAATTACTTCAATGCATTGTGCTTCTTGTTCATATACATCCATATGTTTTTAGCTTGAATGCTTTCATGCTTCTTCAATGCTTGTTTTACCTTACAAGTTCACTTAAAGCATCTCAAGCACACTAGGATAAGTGAAGTGTATACTTCTTTTGTGACATCACTTTTTATGCTAATGTGTGTTCTAAACCGCGTAATTTAGAATTCACATACATAATATTTCCTAATGTCACATTAATTCACTCACTCAATTCTAGTGATTACTACCTCATTCTAACAATTATGCTTCCTTGCTTTTGTCCCTTCTCATCTTATGGTGTTATATTTTTGTTTTTCATGAATGATGCACCGCAAGCAAAGATGGAAGCGGAAGAAAGAATACACAGTAGCCGATTGATCTACCAGCTGAAGGTAGCAATCCGAAGAGTCGCCGTACCCCCTTGCTCATCTTTGAGTGCACCGAGGACGGTGCAAACTTTTAAGTGTGGGGAGGATGTCCGACCGATCGGCGATTTTGGGTGACAAGTTCCTAATTCCAACACTTTTGCATTTTATTCTAGGATTTTAGGATTTTTACTTGCATTTTCTTTTTTTTTCATATGTATACACAATAAGCTTAGTCAAAATAATGAAAATTTTCAAGGATTTCTATCTATAGGGCACCAATTGATTTGAGTGAAAATTTTTCATAGAACTTGCTTGAATTATATATCTTGTGGATCATGTTTTTGAGCTAAGAACATAAGCTTGTGAGATTTGAGCCTAATGGTGTGGTTACATCTTATAACCACTTATTTTTCCTTCTTGTGTGCATTATTCTCTTTCTATGACTGTAATCTTTGATTTGCTTGATTCTCTATTTCCATTATTTTGTGTGTTCATGCATTTATATGATTGAGGCCATCATTTTATTTAGCTCACTTACCCAAAAAGCCTTACCTTTGATCTTCCTTTGTTAGCCAAATTTAAGCATACGATTAACCCACTTTGTTCTTAATTTAGCACATTACAAGCCTTAAAGTGGAAAACAATAAAAGTCCTTATTTGGATCTTTGATTAGCTTAGGCTAGTGTGTGAGTATCATTCAAGTGTGGGGAATTTTGGGACATTGGGTGAATAAAAGGGTAGTTTTGTTTTGTTATTGAAAATATTGGGAAATGGGAACATACTCATATATTGATCAAATGTAAAATCTTATGCATTGATGTTCTTGTATATAAAAAGAAAAAATGATGAATGAGAAAAAAAAGAAAAAGAAAAATAATATGGAAAAGAAAAAAAATAGAAAAAGAAAGAAATGGAGAAAAAGAAAGAAATTAAAAGGGGACAAAATGCACCAAAACAAAACTCAATAAGGATCAATGCATAAGTGTTGTGAAATGAAAAGAAAATGCATGAGTATGTTAAAAAAGTGAAATTGGGTAGTTAGGTTAGAACTTAATTGTATAGGATGTCATAGGTTAGGTGGGAAGCTTAAGCTTATCAAAGATTCAAATTTCAAGCTCACTTGACCAAATATGCATCCTACCTTGACCCTAGCCGCATTACAACCAAAGAAAAGACCTCATGATACTTGTATGCATGCATGAGATATATGTCGATTGTTAGAAGAAAAACATATCTTAGAAAGCATGATTAGGAGAGAATGGAGAGAATCAACCCTAAACACTTGAGCGAATAGAGTGCAAATACATCCGGTGAGGGTTTGATGCTCAATTACATGTTTCCACCTATGATCATCTCCTTTCATGCAAGTTTGTAAAAATATTTAATAGCTCAATTCAATTGTGGTTTGGCATGGTTGTTAATACCTTTGGCCCTTGTGCATATATGCTTCTTGGGAATTGATTTATTTTAACCAAGCAATTGCATTCATTTAGATAGTTGCATATAGGTAGATTGCATTTAGTTAGTTTCCATTGAATAAATGCCATACCCTTACTTCATTCTTGGTTTAAGCATGAGGACATGCTTGGTTTAAGTGTGGGGAGGTTGATAAACCCCATTTGTAGGGTTTATCTTGTGTTGAATTTAAGGGATTTTATGACCTTTTTACCCACATTTATTCAATGAAATAGCATGATTTCATGATTGTCTCCCAATTTGTGCTTAAGTGTGAAAACATACTTTCTAGGTCCTTAATTAGCTAAATTTAATTCACCTTTGATTCCACTAGATGCCTTGATTTGTTTGTTAAGTGATTTTAGGTTGAAAAGGGCTAGGAAAGGATCAAAAGAGTGAAAGAAAAGCATACAAAGTGGACAAGATCATGAAAAGCCAAAGAATTGAACTCGCCCATGGATGCGCGTGTGCACCAGGCGCTTACGCGCACCTTGTGAATTACCCCATGGACGCGTACGCATGCTGTGCGCGTACGTGTCAGTGCTGGTATATGATTTTTTAATGAAAACATGACCACAGCGAATTCAGAAGGGTTGTGGGGCCCAATCCCAACCAACTTTGGCGCCAAAAATGCTATTTAAAACCAAGGATTAAAGAGCAAAGGGGGATTCCATCATTCACACTGATTAGGATTAGTTTAGAGTTAGGTTTAGAGAGAGAAGCTCTCACTTCTCTCTAGGATTAGGATTAGGATTAGGTTTAGTTCTTAGATCTAGATTTTAATTCATGTTCTCTTCTACTTCTACTTCTCAATTCTTTGTTGTTACATTCATCATTCTTCTACTCTTTTATTGTAACTTCCTTTATGTTGTTCTCATACTTTGTTGTAGATCCACTCTTGTTCCTTCTATTTTCTTTCAATTCAATTTGAGGTAATTCATAATAATTGTGTTTCTTTTGATTGTTGTTATAAATTCCTTGCAATAATAGTTGTTATATTTCATTGTTGTTGTCAATTTACTACGCTTTTCTTTCATGCCTTCTAAGTGTTTGATAAAATGCTTGGTTGGATTTTAGTATAGATTTTGTTCCTCTTGGCCTAGGTAGAGTAATTAGTGACTCTTGAGTTATCTAATTCCTTTGTTGATTGATAATTAGAAGTTGCTAATTGATTTGAATGCCTCTAAAGCAAGTCTTTCCTTTAGGATTTGAATAGGACTTGAGGAATCAAATTGATTCATCCACGTGACTTTCCTCCATGGTTAGAGGTTAACTAAGTGGTAGCAATGAACAATTTGTGGTCACAATTGAGGAGGATAACTAGGGTAGGACTTCTAGTTCTCATATCTTTCCAATAGCTTTGTTAGTTGTTAGTTTATTTTCTTTTCCATTTATATTTCTTGTTTAAAATCTCAAAAACCCCAAAATAACTCATAACCAATAACAAGACACTTTATTGTAATTCCTAGGGAGAACGACCCAAGGTTTGAATACTTCAGTTTATAATTTTAGGGGTTCGTACTTGTGACAAACAATCTTTTGTATGAAAGGATTATTGTTGGTTTAGAAACTATACTTGCAACAAGAATCTATTTGCAAAATTCTAGACCACACAAAAATTCAATCATCAGCACATAAGGTGTTTGTGAAAATGCCAACTCTAGATTTTGAGTAGATTTTCACACCTTGGCTTGTGGTTTAAGTTCCTAGGATACTAGAGTCATAATGTCCGACATTTAGTGGTAATTCTTGGGTAGTTAATTGACTCTTGTTTCCATTAACGCTAGCCTTTTATCAACTAGTTTGGTAAGTTGGTTAGGACTTATGGACTAAGGTCAATTATGCTTGCTTGACTTACTTCTCGATGATTGGGGTTAACTAGGCAAGATTGACTCATCATAATTACCGTAGTTGTGGTTATGACGATGATAGGATTCCTTGGATTTTCCCTCCCAAGTCAAGGCCCCTTTTATGCATTAATTACAATTTTGCTCATTACTTAGTTCTTGATCTCTTAGTTCTTTTAATCTTTGATCTCTCGCTTGAAAATCCCTTTTTGGCCATAACAACCAAAGAAGTAACACCTTAATTGCGTTCCTAGGGAGAACGACCCGAGGTTTAAGCACTCTCGATTAATTAGAATTTGTAAACATTTGATTAAGAGAATTCATTGTTGGTTTGGACTATGCTACCAACAAATTGATTCTTGTTCTGATTGATTCCAAACCGTACAATTGTTATCTTCATCAAATTTGGCACCATTGCCGGGAAACCTTGCAATTGGTGTTAAATCTTTTGGTTGATGTGAATATGTTGATAGTGTAAATATCACTTTTTAGTTGTTTGTTTGCTTTTGTTAGTAGGTTTTTGTTTATGTTTTCTTGATGACTTTTTCACACCATCACCACAATGCACCCCAATGGAACCCAAACACTTACTTTTATAGTCACCAATCTTACACACCATCACCGCACTACATACAAAGCCAAAACCCCCACCCTTACGAGTTTGATTGTCAACTGGTGCGCGAAATTGTGAACAATACTTTTCACAACTCTCATAATCCCCGATCATGAACCCCAAAAACTTGGTGTTCAATACCATGGCATTAACACAACTTCGCACAACTAACCAGCAAGTGCACTGGGTCGTCCAAGTAATAAACCTTACGCGAGTAAGGGTCGATCCCACGGAGATTGTTAGTATGAAGCAAGCTATGGTCATCTTGTAAATCTTAGTCAGGCAAACTCAAATGGATATAGTGATAGACGCATAAAACACAAAGATAAAGATAGAGGTACTTATGTAATTCATTGGTAGGAACTTCAGATAAGCGCATGAAGATGCCTTCCCTTCCGTCTCTCTACTTTCCTACTGTCTTCATCCAATCCTTCTTACTCCTTTCCATGGCAAGCTTATGCAAGGGTTTCACCGTTGTCAGTGGCTACCTCCCATCCTCTCAGTGAAAATGTTCCTATGCTCTGTCACAGCATGGCTAATCATCTGTCGGTTCTCGGTCAGGCCGGAATATAATCCAGTGATTCTTTTGCGTCTGTCACTAATGCCCCGCCTGCTAGGAGTTTGAAGCACGTCACAGTCATTCAATCATTGAATCCTACTCAGAATACCACAGACAAGGTTAGACCTTCCGGATTCTCTTGAATGCCGCCATCAGTTCTAGCCTATACCACAAAGACTCTGATCTCACAGAATGGTTGGCTCGGTTGTCAGGCGAGCACTCGGTTGTCAGGCGATCAACCATGCATCGTGCAATCAGGAATCCAAGAGATATTCACCCAATCGAAGGTAGAACGGAGGTGGTTGTCAATCACACGTTCATAGGTGAGAATGATGATGAGTGTCACGGATCATCACATTCATCAAGTTGAAGAACAAGTGATATCTTAGAACAAGAACAAGCGGAATTGAATGGAAGAACAATAGTAATTGCATTAATACTCGAGGTACAGCAGAGCTCCACACCTTAATCTATGGTGTGTAGAAACTCCACCGTTGAAAATACATAAGAACAAGGTCTAGGCATGGCCATGAGGCCAGCCTCCCAGTGATCTAAGATAGCATAACAATGAAGATAGCTACCCCTCGATATCTCAATACAATAGTAAAAGGTCCTACTTATAGAAAACTAGTAGCCTAAGGTTTACAGAAATGAGTAAATGACATAAAAATCCACTTCCGGGCCCACTTGGTGTGTGCTTGGGCTGAGCAATGAAGCATTTTCGTGCAGAGACTTCTCTTGGAGTTAAACGCCAGCTTTTATGCCAGTTTGGGCGTTTAACTCCCATTTTGGTGCCAGTTCCAGCGTTTAACGCTGGGATTTCTGAGGGTGACTTTGATCGCCGGTTTGGGCCATCAAATCTTGAGCAAAGTATGGACTATCATATATTGCTGGAAAGCCCAGGATGTCTACTTTCCAACGCCGTTAAGAGCGCGCCAATTGGGCTTCTATAGCTCCAGAAAATCCACTTCGAGCGCAGGGAGGTCAGAGTCCAACAGCATCTGCAGTCCTTTTTAGTCTCTGAATCAGATTTTTGCTCAGGTCCCTCAATTTCAGCCAGAAAATACCTGAAATCACAGAAAAACACACAATCTCATAGTGAAGTCCAGAAAAGTGAATTTTAACTAAAAACTAATAAAAATATACTAAAAACTAACTAGATCATACTAAAAACATACTAAAAACAATGCCAAAAAGCGTACAAATTATCCGCTCATCACAACACCAAACTTAAATTGTTGCTTGTCCTCAAGCAACTGGAAATCAAACAAGATAAAAAGAAGAGAATATGCAATGAATTCCAAAAACATCTATGAAGATCAGTATCAATTAGATGAGCGGGGCTTTTAGCTTTTTGCCTCTGAACAGTTTTGGCATCTCACTCTATCCTTTGAAATTCAGAATTGTTGGCTTCTTTAGGAACTTAGAATCCAGATAGTGTTATTGATTCTCCTAGTAAAGTATGATGATTCTTGAACATAGCTACTTATTGAGTCTTGGCCGTGGCCCAAAGCACTCTGTCTTCCAGTATTACCACCGGATACATACATGCCACAGACACATAATTGGGTGAACCTTTTCAGATTGTGACTCAGCTTTGCTAGAGTCCCCAATTAGAGGTGTCCAGGGTTCTTAAGCACACTCTTTTTGCCTTGGATCACAACTTTATTTCTTTTTCTTTCTTTTTCTCCCCTTTTCTCTATTTTTTTTCGATTTTTTTTTTCATTGCTTTTTCTTGCTTCAAGAATCATTTTTATGATTTTTCAGATCCTCAGTAACATGTCTCCTTTTTCATCATTCTTTCAAGAGCCAACATTCATGAACCACAAATTCAAAAGACATATGCACTGTTTAAGCATACATTCAGAGAACAGAAGTATTGCCACCACATCAAAATAATTAAACTGTTATAAAATTCAAAATTCATGCAATTCTACTCTTTTTCAATTAAGCACGTTTTTATTTAAGAGAGGTGATGGATTCATAGGACATTCATAACTTTAAGGAATAGACACTAAGACACTAATGATCACAAGACACAAACATAGATAAACATAAGCATAAAATTCGAAAAACAGAAGAATAAAGAACAAGGAAATCAAAGAACGGGTCCACCTTAGTGATGGCGGCTCTTTCTTCCTCTTGAAGATCCTATGGAGTGCTTGAGCTCCTCAATGTCTCTTCCTTGTCTTTGTTGCTCCTCTCTCATGATTCTTTGATCTTCTCTAATTTCATGGAGGATGATGGAGTGTTCTTGATGCTCCACTCTTAGTTGTCCCATGTTGGAACTCAATTCTCCTAGGGAGGTATTTAGTTGCTCCCAATAGTTTTGTGGAGGAAAGTGCATCCCTTGAGGTATCTCAGGGATCTCATGATGAGTGGGGTCTCTTGTGTGCTCCATCCTCTTCTTAGTGATGGGCTTGTCCTCATCAATAGGGATGTCTCCCTCTATGTCAACTCCAACTGAATAACAGAGGTGACAAATGAGATGAGGAAAGGCTAACCTTGCCAAGGTAGAGGACTTGTCCGCCACCTTATAAAGTTCTTGAGCTATAACCTCATGAACTTCTATTCCTTCTCCAATCATGATGCTATGAATCATGATAGCCCGGTCTATGGTAACTTCGGACCGGTTGCTAGTGGGAATGATTGAGCGTTGGATAAACTCCAACCATCCTCTAGCCACGGGTTTGAGGTCATGCCTTCTCAATTGAACCGGCTTCCCTCTTGAATCTCTCTTCCATTGGGCGCCCTCTTCACATATGACTGTGAGGACTTGGTCCAACCTTTGATCAAAGTTGACCCTTCTAGTGTAAGGATGTTCATCTCCTTGCATCATGGGCAAGTTAAATGCCAACCTTACACTTTCCAGACTGAAATCCAAGTATTTCCCCCAAACCATAGTAAGATAATTCTTTGGATCCGGGTTCACACTTTGATCATGGTTCTTGGTGATCCATGCATTGGCATAGAACTCTTGAACCATCAAGATTCCGACTTGTTGAATGGGGTTGGTAAGAACTTCCCAACCTCTTCTTCGGATCTCATGTCGGATCTCCGGATATTCACTCTTTTTGAGTGAAAAAGGGACCTCGGGGATCACCTTCTTCAAGGCCACAACTTCATAGAAGTGGTCTTGATGCACCCTTGAGATGAATCTCTCCATCTCCCATGACTCGGAGGTGGAAGCTTTTGCCTTCCCTTTCCTCTTTCTAGAGGTTTCTCCGGCCTTGGATGCCATAAATGGTTATGGAAAAACAAAAAGCAGTGCTTTTACCACACCAAACTTAAAAGGTTTGCTCGTCCTCAAGCAAAAGAAGAAAGAAGAGAGTAGAAGAAGAAGAAATGAGGGGAAAGGGAATGGCTTTTGTTTTCGGCCAAGAAGGGGAGAAGTGGTGTGTATGTTGTGTGAAAATGAAGGAGTGAAGGAGGGTTTATATAGGAGTGGGGGAAGGGTGGGTTCGGTCATGGATGGGTGGGTTTGGGTGGGAAAGTGGTTTGAATTTGAATGGTGGGGTAGGTGGGGTTTTATGAAGGATGGATGTGAGTGGTGAAGAGAAAGATGGGATTTGATAGGTGAAGGGTTTTTGGGGAAGAGGTGTTGAGGTGATTGGTGAATGGGTGAAGAAGAGAGAGAGTGGTGGGGTAGGTGGGGATCCTGTAGGGTCCACAGATCCTGAGGTGTCAAGGAAAAGTCATTCTTGCACCAAATGGCAAGCAAAATCTTGTTTTGTGCCAATTCTGGCGTTAAACGCCGGGCTGGTGCCCATTTCTGGCGTTTAACGCCAGCTTCTTGCCCTTTTCTGGCGTTTAACGCCAGTCTGGTGCCCCTTTCTGGCGTTAAACGCCCAGAATGGTGCCAGACTGGGCGTTAAATGCCCATCTGCTAACCTCACTGGCGTTTAAACGCCAGTAGGTGCGTCCTCCAGGGTGTGCTGTTTTTCTTCCTGTTTTTCATTCTGTTTTTGCTTTTTTCATTGATTTTGTGACTTCTTATGATCATCAACCTACAAAAAAGATAAAATAACAAAAGAAAATAGATAAAATATAACATTGGGTTGCCTCCCAACAAGCGCTTCTTTAATGTCAGTAGCTTGACAGAGGACTCTCATGGAGCCTCACAGATACTCAGAGCCATGTTGGAACCTCCCAACACCAAACTTAGAGTTTGAATGTGGGGGTTCAACACCAAACTTAGAGTTTGGTTGTGGCCTCCCAACACCAAACTTAGAGTTTGACTGTGGGGGCTCTGTTTTTGAGAGAATCTCTTCATGCTTCCTCTCCATGATGACAAAGGGATATCCTTGGGCCTTAAACACCAAGGATTCTTCATTCACTTGAATGATCAACTCTCCTCTATCAACATCAATCACAGCCTTTGCTGTGGCTAGGAAGGGTCTGCCAAGGATGATGGATTCATCCATGCACTTCCCAGTCTCTAGGACTATGAAATCGGTAGGGATGTAATGGTCTTCAACTTTAACCAGAACATCCTCTACAAGTCCATGGGCTTGTTTTCTTGAGTTGTCTGCCATCTCTAGTGAGATTTTTGCAGCTTGTACCTCAGAGATCCCTAACTTCTCCATTACAGAGAGAGGCATGAGGTTTACACTTGACCCTAAGTCACACAAGGCCTTCTTGAAGGTCATGGTGCCTATGGTACAAGGTATTGAAAACTTCCCAGGATCCTGTCTCTTTTGAGGTAATTTCTGCCTAGACAAGTCATCCAGTTCTTTGGTGAGCAAAGGGGGTTCATCCTCCCGATTCTCATTTCCAAATAACTTGTCATTTAGCTTCATGATTGCTCCAAGGTATTTAGCCACTTGCTCTTCAGTGACATACTCATCCTCTTCAGAGGAAGAATACTCATCAGAGCTCATGAATGGCAGAAGTAAGTCCAATGGAATCTCTATGGTCTCAGTTTGAGCCTCAGATTCCCATGGTTCCTCATTGGGGAACTCATTGGAGGCCAGTGGATGCCCAGTGAGGCCTTCCTCAGTGGCGTTCACTGCCTCTTCTTCCTCCCAAAATTCGGCCATGTTGATGGCCTTGCACTCTCCTTTTGGATTTTCTTCTGTATTGCTTGGAAGAGTACTAGGAAGGAGTTCAGTAATTTTCTTGCTCAGCTGACCCACTTGTGCCTCCAAATTTCTAATGGAGGACCTTGTTTCAGTCATGAAACTTTGAGTGGTTTTGATCAGATCAGAGACCATGGTTGCTAAGTCAGAGGTATTCTGCTTAGAACTCTCTGTTTGTTGCTGAGAAGATGATGGAAAAGGCTTGCTATTGCTAAACCTGTTTCTTCCACCATTATTATTGTTGAAACCTTGTTGGGGTCTCTGTTGATCCTTCCATGAAAAATTTGGATGATTTCTCCATGAAGGATTATAGGTGTTTCCATAGGGTTCTCCCATGTAATTCACCTCTTCCATTGAAGGGTTCTCAGGATCATAGGCTTCTTCCTCAGATGAAGCTTCTTTAGTACTGCTTGGTGCATTTTGCATTCCAGACAGACTTTGAGAAATCATATTGACTTGTTGAGTCAATATTTTGTTTTGAGCCAATATGGCATTCAGAGTGTCAATCTCAAGAACTCCTTTCTTCTGATTAGTCCCATTGTTCACAGGATTCCTTTCAGAAGTGTACATGAATTGGTTATTTGCAACCATTTCAATCAGCTCTTGAGCTTCTGTAGGCGTCTTCTTCAGGTGAAGAGATCCTCCAGCAGAGCTATCCAAAGACATCTTGGACAATTCAGAGAGACCATCATAGAAAATACCTATGATGCTCCATTCAGAAAGCATATCAGAAGGACACTTTCTGATTAATTGTTTGTATCTTTCCCAAGCTTCATAGAGGGATTCTCCTTCCTTCTGTCTGAAGGTTTGGACTTCCACTCTAAGCTTACTCAATTTTTGAGGTGGAAAGAACTTTACCAAGAAGGCATTGACTAGCTTTTCCCAAGAGTCCAGGCTTTCTTTAGGTTGAGAGTCCAACCATGTCCTAGCTCTGTCTCTTACAGCAAAAGGGAATAGCATAAGTCTGTAGACCTCAGGGTCAACCCCATTAGTCTTGACAGTGTCACAGATTTGCAAGAATTCAGCTAAAAACTGATGAGGATCTTCCAATGGAAGTCCATGGAACTTGCAATTCTGTTGCATTAGAGAAACTAATTGAGGCTTAAGCTCAAAGTTGTTTGCTCCAATGGCAGGGATAGAGATGCTTCTCCCATAGAAATCGGGAGTAGGTGCAGTGAAGTCACCCAGCACCTTCCTTGCATTGTTGGCATTGTTGTTGTTTTCGGCTGCCATAGGTTCTTCTTCTTTGAAGAATTCGGTCAAGTCCTCTAAAGAGAGTTGTGCTTTGGCTTCTCTTAGCTTTCTCTTCAAGGTCCTTTCAGGTTCAGGATCAGCCTCAACAAGAATGTTTTTGTCTTTGCTCCTGCTCATAAGAAAGAGAAGGGAACAAGAAAATGTGGAATCCTCTATGTCACAGTATAGAGATTCCTTTAGGTGTCAGAGGAAAAGAAAAGTAGAAGACAGAAGTAGAAAATTCGAACTTATCAAAGGAGATGGGGTTCGAGTTTTGCATTAAGGGATAGTGTTAGTCCATAAATAGAAGGATATGAGAAGGAGGGAAGTAATTTTCGAAAATTAAGTAAAAGATTTTGAAAACATTTTTGAAAACACTACTTGATTTTCGAAAATGAAAGTGGGAAAGAGATTAAGTGATTTTTGAAAAAGATTTTGAAATTAGAAATCAAAAAGATTTGATTGAAAACTATTTTGAAAACGATGTGGTTAAGAAGATATGATTGGTTTTAAAAAAATGTGATTGAGAAGATATGATTTGAAAAACATTTTAAAAAGATTTGATTTTGAAAATTAAAAACTTGACTAACAAGAAAAGATATGATTCAAACATTAAACCTTTCTCAACAGAAAAGGCAACATACTTGAAATGTTGAATCAAATCATTAATTGATAGTAAGTATCTTTGAAAATGGAAAGAAATTGATTTTGAAAAAGATTTGATTGAAAAATTGAATTGAAAAAAAAGATTTGATTTTGAAAAACTTTGAAAACTTGAAAAAAAATCTGATTTGAAAACAAAATCTTCCCCCTTTAGCCATCCTGGCGTTAAACGCCCAAAACTATACCTCTTTGGGCGTTAAACGCCCAACCAGGTACCCTGGTTGGCGTTTAAACGCCAGTCTGTCCTTCTTCACTGGGCGTTTTGAACGCCCAGCTTTTTCTGTGCAATTCCTCTGCTGAATGTTCTGAATCTTCAATTCTTCTGTATTATTGACTTGAAAAGACACAAATTACAAATATTTTTGGATTTTTAATAATAAGGATAAATCAAAATGCAACAAGAATCAAATAACAATGCATGCAAGACACCAAACTTAGCAGTTTGCATACCACTGACACTAACAAAATGAGAATGCATATGAGACACACAAAACACTCAAGTCAATTGAATTTAAAGATCAGAGCACGAAAATCATCAAGAACAACTTGAAGATCCTTAAGACACATGAATGGATGCATATAATTGACACCAAACTTAAAATGAAACACTAGACTCAAACAAGAAATATTTTTGGTTTTTATGATTTTGTAATTTTTTTTGTGCTTTTTCAAAAATTAAGTGGAAAAAGATATCAAAATTCTTAATGAGAATTCCAGGAATCAGTGCAATGCTAGTCTAAGACTCCGGTCCAGGAATTAGACATGGCTTCATAGCCAGCCAAGCTTTCAAAGAAAGCTTCGGTCCAAAACACTAGAATTCATTCTTAAGAACTCTGAAGAAAAAGTACCTAATCTAAGCAACAAACCGTCAGTTGTCCAAACTCAACAATCCCCGGCAACGGCGCCAAAAACTTGGTGCGCGAAATTGTGAACAATACTTTTCACAACTCTCATAATCCCCGGTCATGAACCCCAAAAACTTGGTGTTCAATACCATGGCATTAACACAACTTCGCACAACTAACCAGCAAGTGCACTGGGTCGTCCAAGTAATAAACCTTACGCGAGTAAGGGTCGATCCCACGGAGATTGTTAGTATGAAGCAAGCTATGGTCATCTTGTAAATCTTAGTCAGGCAAACTCAAATGGATATAGTGATAGACGAATAAAACACAAAGATAAAGATAGAGGTACTTATGTAATTCATTGGTAGGAACTTCAGATAAGCGCATGAAGATGCCTTCCCTTCCGTCTCTCTGCTTTCCTACTGTCTTCATCCAATCCTTCTTACTCCTTTCCATGGCAAGCTTATGCAAGGGTTTCACCGTTGTCAGTGGCTACCTCCCATCCTCTCAGTGAAAATGTTCCTATGCTCTGTCACAGCATGGCTAATCATCTGTCGGTTCTCGGTCAGGCCGGAATAGAATCCAGTGATTCTTTTGCGTCTGTCACTAACGCCCCGCCTGCTAGGAGTTTGAAGCACGTCACAGTCATTCAATCATTGAATCCTACTCAGAATACCACAGACAAGGTTAGACCTTCCGGATTCTCTTGAATGCCGCCATCAGTTCTAGCCTATACCACGAAGACTCTGATCTCACGGAATGGTTGGCTCGGTTGTCAGGCGAGCACTCGGTTGTCAGGCGATCAACCATGCATCGTGCAATCAGGAATCCAAGAGATATTCACCCAATCGAAGGTAGAACGGAGGTGGTTGTCAGTCACACGTTCATAGGTGAGAATGATGATGAGTGTCACGGATCATCACATTCATCAAGTTGAAGAACAAGTGATATCTTAGAACAAGAACAAACGGAATTGAATGGAAGAACAATAGTAATTGCATTAATACTCGAGGTACAGCAGAGCTCCACACCTTAATCTATGATGTGTAGAAACTCCACCGTTGAAAATACATAAGAACAAGGTCTAGGTATGGCCATGAGGCCAGCCTCCCAGTGATCTAAGATAGCATAACAATGAAGATAGCTACCCCTCGATATCTCAATACAATAGTAAAAGGTCCTACTTATAGAAAACTAGTAGCCTAAGGTTTACAGAAATGAGTAAATGACATAAAAATCCACTTCCGGGCCCACTTGGTGTGTGCTTGGGCTGAGCAATGAAGCATTTTCGTGCAGAGACTTCTCTTGGAGTTAAACGCCAGCTTTTATGCCAGTTTGGGCGTTTAACTCCCATTTTGGTGCCAGTTCCAGCGTTTAACGCTGGGATTTCTGAGGGTGACTTTGAACGCCAGTTTGGGCCATCAAATCTTGGGCAACGTATGGACTATCATATATTGCTGGAAAGCCCAGGATGTCTACTTTCCAACTCCGTTGAGAGCGCGCCAATTGGGCTTCTGTAGCTCCAGAAAATCCACTTCAAGTGCAGGGAGGTCAGAGTCCAACAGCATCTGCAGTCCTTTTTAGTCTCTGAATCAGATTTTTGCTCAGGTCCCTCAATTTCAGCCAGAAAATACCTGAAATCACAGAAAAACACACAATCTCATAGTGAAGTCCAGAAAAGTGAATTTTAACTAAAAACTAATAAAAATATACTAAAAACTAACTAGATCATACTAAAAACATACTAAAAACAATGCCAAAAAGCGTACAAATTATCCGCTCATCATCAACCTTCATCATCTCAATCTTCATCTGCGTATACGGATCAAGCCACACAAGACGTACTTCTCATGCTCATTCAAGGACAACAAGAGTTCCAGAAGAAGCAAGAGCTCACCATGTCCACCTTAGCAAAGGCTTTGGATCATTTAGCTTCATTGCGTTCATGTCACAAGCAAGAAACTCAAGTGGATGAATGTATGGAACCAAGTGACAAGTGTGGAGTGAAAGAAATAGTGCAAAATCAAGAAGAAGATGTCAAGTTACAAGATGAAGTGAAAAAGGGGTCAAATGAAGAGTTGGTAGGAATTGATCAAGAGGATTCCATCATCCAAGATTTTTTTGTCCAACTTGGGTAATTCCTTCGATAACCTTCATGAGTCTCCACAAGTAGATTTGGAAGGAGATGCTGATGTGGATTTCACACAACCTCCAAATTTTGAGTTGAGTGATGATGAGGAAGATTCAAAAGAGGTTGAGGAAGATTTCAGCTGCCAAGAGATGAAGACAATTGTGCTCAATAGAATTGAGTGGGTGAAAAGCTCTCCAACGAGATTTCTAGGCCCACATCAGTATGCCGCCTTGGAAACGGATGTTCAACTTCAATTCTTTCTTGGAGTGGTGAATGGTGAAGAGAACAATGTTGATTGGCAAGGGAACGGTGCGTACATCAAAAGGGCCAATCTAACATTTGGAGCTCAAATTTGGTGCAAGAGTCAAATTGGTGGATTCTGGGTAGTGCACAAGCATGTCAATGGTGATAGAGGAATTCGAGTACAGGATCCAGTCACTGGTCTTAAGAGTCAACAATTAAGGATCCTAGTTGCTAGCTTGAAGTCTCTTGAGAGTTTGAAGAATTTCATATGGGACCCCGGAGGTCAAATCAATAGCAAAATTGGTTGGAGATTCAAAGAGGAGTGGAAGCATAAACCGCCCTAACAAGGATCTCCTCACCAAGTCCAACTTAGGACTATAAACTAAAGTGCTAGGTGGGAGACACCCCACCATGGTAATATCCTTCTAGCTTTCTCTCTTTTAACTTTTGTTTCATGAATAAGTTGGTTATGTTGCTTAGTTTGTTAGCTTTATTTTGATGGTTGTTAGTTAATTTTGGTAAATAATGCGTTCTTGGGAGTTTTGTGATGTTTTGGAACTTGAAAACCTATTTTGGATGTCAAGTTTGATGCCCTAGAGGCATATTTTCTGTTGCAGGATCAGGGACCTGTGCGTGCGCACAGCCTTGTGCATCTGCACAGGCCCCCTATTTTTCAGTTACCTAAGCACATCTCTTTGGTCGCAGCGAACGCACTCCTTGTACGATTGCACACCAGCCCCTTTTTTCATCTTCTGTGCGAGCGTACGTACCTTGTGCGTCTGCACAGGTCGCGTTCCACCTTCAGTTCTTAGCGTTCGCACGAGCTTTTGCGCACGCATACCTACCTTTTTCCCCTGTGTGCGTCTACACACGACTTTGTGCGTCCGCACAGGTCACTTTTTGAATGTTAATTCGAAAAGAAAAGGGACTCGTGCTTCAGTTTCCTTCCACCACCCCAACCCTTTTCTTTTCATCTCTCTTAACCCACTGCCTCTCTGCTCCGCTAGCCATCACTGGCGACCACCACGCTGCCGTATCTCTCTCTCTCTTCCTTCTCTCTCTCTCTCTCTCTCTCTCTCTCTCTCTCTCTCTCTCTCTATCTCTCTCTCTCACTTGCATTTCGCCCTTCTTCTCCCTCGTCCCTGTCTTTGCCGCATCTCCTCTAGCGCCATCCCTAGGCGCGCCTCCCAGTTCCTGTGATAGGACCAGCGGCGGCGAACCTCTGTGCCGCCATGACTTTCTGTTCGTCCCCTCCCCTTCGTCTGCTCCCTTTCTCCTCTGTATTCCAGGTTTCACTTTTACCCTGTTTTCCCCCCCTTCTCTTTTGTTTTTTTTACTGCTATATTCATCCCTGCTTTTAATTTTTGCTTTAGAATTTAGGTGGTTTTAGGACTAGATGACTTATGATTTCTGAATTAGATATGTGATGCTAGCTGACTTTGCTGAACAATCTTGCTGAGACTGAGTGCTGTGTTATCAAACTGTAACTGCTACCATGTTTAATGAACTGTGATTTCTACTCTCCAAATTCTGCACATATCTTGCCTAATAAAATGCCTGAATGGATTCTTGAACCAATCTCAGTGTCTAATCAACATAGATTTTGCATTTTCTTCCCTTTGGCATTGTTACTTCATCATTGTGCACTTATCTATTTCATAATGGCGCATTTTCGGCAGATTGGGAATGATGCCTAAGATGATTGGTTTAATGCACTATGAATTCATGCTAAAATATTGAATTGAAATTCATTTCACTTCATGATTATCTTGTTTGATATTGCTTTTGTTATGCATCACCTCCTTTGCTGACTAGCATGCAAACTATGCACTCGCTTGCTGATTTTGTTTTTCAAACCAATCTGGATTACATTGAATAATCTTTATCCTTATGTTGGTACTTCTAAGTGCATTCCATGCTAAATTACTGCACTATGTGCTGACTGCTATACTTCTTCGTTTTGACACCAAACATGCATTAAAAGTGAATTTTTGGAACCTGTTCGTACCTTTTGCAGCAGTACATACATTGCTTTCTTTTTTGTGAATTGACCAATTGCATATTCATACTTCTTGAACATCCCTGACCCTATACATAGCAAGTTGTTTCTTTAAGTTTTTTAGCAATGCACCTTGTTTTGCAAGCGACCACTGCTTTGGACAAGAAGCTATGTACATGTGGTCATTTTCTATTTTCTTAACATGAATATGCCATGCTTCGACTGTGATTTTGATCTTTTGCTGTCTGTGTTGATTTTTGCAAATTTCCTTCATTTTTCAAGCACGGTTGCAATAATCAATTTCTTCAAACTTCAATTCACTTACATAAAGCACCTAAATCACACATATGCCTTAATTGTTGTTCATTCTTTGATTTGTTACTTAGGTTACTTGATCTTGGGTAAATAATTCTCTTTTTTAACCATGGATTGTTTACACATGTTTTTCCTGGATTGAATGTTTGTTTATTCTGATGGCTATTATTTGAATTGTTTGATTATATCCTTCTCCTTTCTGTGAATATTATTTGTTTCTCCTGAGTTGTATTCTGTCTTTTTTTTTCTTTTTCAGGATGGCTCGTGAAGGGAAGGAGAAAGCCAACCCTTTGGCTCACCATCCTCCCGTACCCCCAAGTGACCAACCAGACACATTCATCAATGCTAAAGCCTAGGAGCAATATAAAAAATTAGAAAAACATGTCTTTCATTATGAGAGAAAGATGAACCTACCTGAGAAATATGCGGATGCGATCCTAAACCGACTTGATTTCTACCGTTGGAGATTTGTAAAATCCAACCCGGTGGAAGTAAATGACCACCTGGTTAAGGAATTTTACGTGAATCTTCTAAAGAGGGATGCCAAAATTGTTTTCCTAAGGGGTGTCACCTTGGACACCTTTGACACTGCTTTAGAGGCCCTCTTAGATATTCCACATATTCCTCTGACTCATGACACTTACACTCAAGTAATGAAAGATGTCTCATCGGGCAAGATTTCCTTGGATGTGGTCCTGGAAAAGATAGGCCAGCCTGAAACTAGATGGGAGTACAGTAAAGGGGACAATGTCAGTCCGTTGAGCATTGCGTGCACTAACCTCAACCCAGAGGTGAGGATCTGGCAGCAGATTATCGCCGATTACATCCTCCCGAGCAAGCATGCCACGCATATCAGAGTCTGGGTGGCAGTAATACTATGGGCTATTCTGGAAGGGTGGAAGATCTCTGTTCTTTCCCTCATCAGAGAATCGATGATGAAGGTAAACCTACAGCTGAAATTCAACGTTCCCTTTCCATCATTGATCACCAGATTTGCAGCCTTATCTGGTGTAGAGACACGTCCGACAGACCGGATGTCTGCCTACATCAATAAGCAGCCCTTTCTGCTATACAGAGACTTCGAAGGACCACCTCTGAAGAAGAAAAAGACTTCTAAGCCTACATCAGCAGAAGCAGAGCCATCAGCTCCACCAGCACCTCCTGTGCCTGTACCCCGATTACAGACACCTTATGAGTTGGGTCGGGAGATTTTGGATACCCTGCACCGTTTCGAGCGCCGCAACGCTCGCCACTTCCAGTGGATAGTTGATGCATGGGAATTTGTCTCTCAACAAATTTCCTTTGACAAGTATACCAAATTGTCGTCAATTAATAACTCACAAAAGAGTGAGGTCGAATCCCACAGAGATTAACGGATTAAGCAATCAATGGTTAATTGATTATCCTAGTTAGACGAATCATATTGGAGTGATAAGTAACAAGGAAATGTAAATGGCATAAAAGTAAAGAAAGCAATAAAGTGCAGAAAAGAAAAATGGCAAGAAAAGTAAATGTAGGAACTAAAAATAAAATGAACATTGGGATCAAGAGATATTGCAATCCTCCAGATCAAGTTCATTCTCATCTCTTCCTCAATCAATGCATTCATTGATCTCCTTGGCAATCTTAAGTGATTGGATCCTAATTCCTTGGCAATCCAATCTCTCTAAGCTTGAACAATTTCCCAATTCCTTGATTTAATTGCTCATGGGAAGAGATGAAGTTTGGTCACTGATTATACCACACACATTCATAGATCAAAGTATTGGTAGAATTAAATGTCACAATATCCATCCAACCCCCAACCTAATCCAATGTGAGAGAGCATTTCTAGCATGATTTCCTCATTCCTCTTCCAAGGTTCCGAGGAAATCCAAGTATGAGCAATTTCTCTTCCAAGACAATTACCCAATTGGATGAAGATCAAAAGCTCTCTAGTAAAATCAAGAGAAAAGAAAGAAAAAGAAGAATAAGAACTACAATTGATCCATTGAATCACAATAGAGCTCTCTAACCCAATGAAAAGAGTTAGTTGATCATTGCTCTACCAAAATAGAAAAGAAAGAAAGTGTAGAAAAGTAAAGATGAAGATGAAAACTGAAATTGAAACTTCCAAGTTCATAAATAAAAATTACAACTAAAAGAAACTACTCCTAAGGAAGAAAAGAAGAGAAAAGGAAGAAGAGTGGTTGAGGGGAGGGGTCCGAAGACCCACTCCCCTTGGAGTGTGCCAATTCACAGAAATTCGAATTGGTCTTCACTCTCTCCCGCTTCTTTCAATTTCCCATCCAGTGTCTAGAATGTAAAGACTAAGGCCTTTATCTAGGCTCTCCTAAATTACAAATGAAATTAAAATCAAATTACAAATAAATGAAAATTCCTATTCTAGATGCTTCTTGTGGCCTTGATTGGTTGACAATTGTGGGCTTACTTGCTTGAGCTTTGAAGTGGACTTGAGAGAGAAGTGAATCAAGTTGAGGTCCAGGTGCTTAGCGTTAATGCTGCCGTTAGCCACACTAACGCTACAAGTGTGGCGTTAGTGCCAAAGTTATTATGGCTAACGTTGCACTTGTTACCAATTGGTGTTTTTGGGGCTTAAAAGATGTCTCTTATTTGTTCTCTAATTTCATGCCTACTATAGACTATTATATATCTTTGGAAAGCTCTGAATGTCAGCTTTTTAATGCAACTGAAATCATCTCAATTGGACCTCTGTAACTCAAGTTATGCTCCTTTGAAGTAGACATGGTCGCTGGCACAGTCGCTAGCGTTACTGGAAAACGTGAGGCACGATAACGCTAGCGATCACGTGCTTAATGTTGCCAGGTTCTGGAGCTCAAACTTAATGTCCACCCCATACTATTATATATTTTTGGAAAGCTCTGGATGTTTACTTTCCAATGCATTTAAAAGCGCATCATTTGAAGCTCTACAGCTCGAGTTACACTTCTTGGAAGGTGAAGAGGTCAGTTGGCCTTACTATAGGTTGATACCATGTTCATCTTTGCACTTTCGGGGCAGGTTTTCTCCCTCAAATTTAGTGTCCACCATGTAGTGTCATATATTCTTGGAAAGCTCTGGAATCCTACCTTCCAATGCTTTTGAAATCACCTCATTTGGAGTTTTGTGGCTCAAGTTATTCTTTTTTGAAGAAGGTATGGTCAGGCTGCCAGGTGAGATTTTTGCCTACGTTAACTTCCACGTTAATGTAGTTAACGTGGCCATTAACGTGGGTCTTTTGCTTCGCAAACGTTAGTAGAGATCACCTTTTCCACTAACGTTGGCATCTCCCTTTCCTTCCACGTTAATGTAGTTAACGTGGCCATTAACGTGGGTCTTTTTGCTTCGCAAACGTTAGTGGAGATCACCATTTCCACTAACGTTGGCATCTCCCTTTCCTTCCACGTTAACTTCCATGTTAATGTAGTTAACGTGGCCATTAATGTGGGTCTTTTTGCTTCGTAAACGTTAGTGGCACTCACTTTTTCCACTAACGTTGGCGTTTCCCCTTCCTTCCACAAAGTTAATGCCACTAACTTTCTCACTAACGTTGGGGCTTCTCTTTTCTTCCATGTTAATAGCCACGTTAGTGGCACTAACATAGCCACTAACATGGCTCTTCTCTGCTTCTTGTTACCTGAAATCAATCCAACAAAGTACATCAAAGTCTTGCTCGTAATCATGGGATCATGTATCATCCAATTTATCATTCAATTCATGCATAATTCTCATGAAATCATTCAAAATTCACAATGTTTGCTTGAATCATGGTATGATTGCATTTTCAACCAAATACTTGCTTATTTCCTAAGAAAATGCATGAAACCAACCTAAAGCATACAAAAAATGGCTAGTAAAACTAGCCAAGATGCCATGGCATCAAAAATGGCGAAGTTTGACAGGCAGGATCCTGGACCACCTTCTTCGAACACACCAGAGCCTGAGCCCCAGCATGAGGAGCCAGCAGAAGAAGAGCTAGCAGCTGAAGCCGGCCGGGCAGATAAGCCGAATGCGCAGACAACAGCAGAGGCCACAGTTGAGAAGCCTACACGTGAGATGATTGAGGAGCCGACAGCTTAGCCCGAGCTGAGTGCTGAGAGAGCAGTGGAGACAGTTGTAGCTGAGCCTAGAGCAGATCCCGCACCATGGCCGTCCACTGATATCATTGTCTGCCAGCGTCACCACCACACACCATCGTCAGACAGTGGAGCTTCATTGAGTTGATCACCCCCGTTCCATTCTTAGCACGGAGGACCGTGCTTCATCTAAGTGTGAGGGAGATCTTCCATTTGTGGGTGTAAATATTCTCTTCTAAACACTTGTCATTTAGTTATTTTTAGTCTTTATGATGCTTTTGTGGATATCTATAGTACTTTGACTATTGCACTTTTATTTTGGTATATATATATACATGTTGCATTTGATATTGCATGATACATAGTATAGATATGGATTGTGATTGGATGATGTGAATAGCTTGTGCTTAGCCCATTTCGATCTTAATTGTTCATGTTAATTTTTGCTTGTTGAAAATTAGGGAAAGAGCTGGGAAATTTTGAAAAATTTTGCATCCACCACAACATACATACATATAGGAAATAATTTTGGTGAAAAACAACAAGAATTTTCAAGAATTTTATTTCAAAGGCATTTTATTAAATTGATTAGAAAACTATTTTTAAACTTGCTTGAATGATTATTTTTGACATAGATAAGTAAAGAACAAATACCTTGAGAGTTTTGAGCTTGAATGAGTGGTTACAGATTTTGACCATTAATTTTGTTCATTGTGTGTTATATCTCTTCTATGATTGCGATCTTGGTTTTTCTTGATTCTTTATTTCTAATGATTGATATCTTGAATTGCATTGAGCATGATTGAGGCCATCTTCGTTTAAAAGCTTACTTTTCCCATATAGCCTACCCTTACAATGATCATATAATGCTTTTCCCCTTTGAGCTTATTTACCCCATTGTTCTTGATCATAGCACATCACAACCTTAAGCAGAAAACCATGATTAACCTTGGATTGTATCCTTGATTAGCTTAGGTTGAGGAGTGTGTTGCATTTAAGTGTGGGAAAATATTTTGGGAAACATTGGTAGTAAAAGAAAATGTTCAATTTAGGTATTCATTGAAAATTTTGGAAAATGGGAACATTTATGTATGAACTATTTAACCATATGCAATTCAAAAAAAAAAAAAACTCTTCATCATAAAAAGAGTACAAAAGTCACCCTAATGTGGAAAGAAATGAATAAAGAATTGCATATGTGATGTTTTGTGAGAAAAGCATACATGAATATGTATAAAAAGTATGATGGGAAGTTAGGTTGCATTTTGTATTTGATATGGTTGATATAGGTTGAGTGAGAACTTAAATTAATCAAGGATTCAATCATTTTAGTCCACTTAGCCATATCTGTCCCCCCTTTACCCTAACCCCATTACACCCATATGAAGTCCTCATGATAATTGCATTCATGCATCAATTTCTTCTCGATTGTTAGATGAAAAGTAAATCCTTGAAAGCATGATTAGGAAGAGACTTGAGTGATTGAAACTCTAAACACCGAGTGATTAGAGTGTATCCACACCTAGTGAGGGTTCAGTTACTCAACACTATGTTTCCATGCTTCTTATCATACATTCTTGCAAGTTGCTTCATTCTGTTGAGTTAAATCAATTCTTTAGATTTTGGATGCATTGGATTATCTCCTTGCTCAGCCCTAACTGTCTATACTTTCTTGGGAATTTGATTGTTTGCTTTCACCAATTTCATATAGATACTATAGATAGACGTACATGTATAGATAATATATAGATACTTGCATGCATATAGATAGTTGCATTTAATAAGTTGATTACCCCTCTTGATCATTTTCCTTGTTGGTTTAGCATGAGGACATGCTATTGTTTAAGTGTGGGAGAATTGATGAGTCCATATTTTCTGATATATTTTGCCTTGATTTGGATGAATTCTAGCACATGAACTCACACTTAAGCACTCAAATAGCATACTTTTTGTGTTTGATCCCTAATTTGAACCTAAATGTGAAAACATGCAATTTTGTGCTTTGATAGAGCGAATTAATTCCACTTTTATGTCATTCAATGCCGTGATATGTTTTGTGAGTGATTTCAGGCCTTGAAGGCAAGAATAGATGGCCAAAAGTGGAAGAAAGCATGTACATGGGAGAAAACATGAAGAAAACAAGGAAAAGCACACACAGCGAAGTGTGCGTGTGTACACACAAGCGAGGATTTCCATGTGTGCGTCCACATAAGTCCCTGCATGTGATTTTGTTAATGAGACGCGTGCTATGCATTTTCTAAGGGCTTTTGGCCCAAATTTTGAAGGCTTGGAGCTGAATTTGGAGTGCTATATAAGAGGGATTCAACACTTAGTAAAGGGAGCTCACTTAGATAGTTTTAGAGAGTAATTAGGAGTAGGAGTAGAAGTAGTGTAGCATTACTCTCTTAGGGTTTATTATTTTAATTCTCATCTCCATTGTAGCATTTTATAGCAAGCTTTAATTTTGGATGTTGATCAACTCTTTTGTAAGTACTCTTCATTTCCTCTTTAATTACATTGTCTTTATTTTCATTTCCTCTTGGTTCAAGTGCTTTGTTTATACTTGCAATTTTGAGTTCTCGGAGTTTTGATTGATGAATTTTATGTTCTATGCTTCCTTTATGTTTGATTGCTTATTTATACTTGGTTTTGTTGATAGTTGGTTATAGTTTTCTATTTTTTTTGCAATTTTCCATACCTTACTTTTATGCACACAAGGTGTTTGTGAAAATGCCAACTCTAGATTTTGAGTAGATTTTCACACCTTGGCTTGTGGTTTGAGTTCCTAGGATACTAGAGTCATAATGTCCGACATTTAGTGGTAATTCTTGGGTAGTTAGTTGACTCTTGTTTCCATTGACGCTAGCCTTTTATCAAATAGTTTGGTAAGTTGGTTAGGACTTATGGACTAAGGTCAATTATGCTTGCTTGACTTACTTCTCGATGGTTGGGGTTAACTAGGCAAGATTGACTCATCATAATTACCGTATTTGTGGTTATGACGATGATAGGATTCCTTGGATCTTCCCTCCCAAGTCAAGGCCCCTTTTATACATTAATTACAATTTTGCTCATTACTTAGTTTTTGATCTCTTAGTTTTTTTAATCTTTGATCTCTCGCTTGAAAATCCCTTTTTGGCCGTAACAACCAAAGAAGTAACACCTCAATTGCGTTCCTAAGGAGAACGACCCGAGGTTTAAGTACTCTCGGTTAATTAGAATTTGTAGACATTTGATTAAGAGAATTCATTGTTGGTTTGGACTATGCCACCAACGAATTGATTCTTGTTTTGATTGATTCTAAACCGTACAATAGTTATTCTCGTCACCTTGCTCCAACTTCAATTGATCATAACTTTTAATCCGGAGGTCCGATTGACGCACCATTTGCAGCCACGCTACTGCAGCGGCGAGCTCTACAAAACCCACACAAGCAATCTTGAGGTAACTTGCAGATTCTTCTTCAAACTCTAGCCCCTAGTTTTGAGTTTCATAGGCATAAATATTGAGATTTTGAGCTCCTTTGTGTTATAGGATCAAATCAACTTGAAGGGAAGGCTTGTCCTTGCTTCCTAGATCCTTGGGTAAGGTGATATTCTCAACCCTAAGCTAAAGAATTGAAATTTTGTGATTTAGTGATTGAGTTATTGTGTTTTTATGTGATATTGTGGCTTAGGCATTATATATGGGTATTTTGGAGCTTGATTGGTGATTTTTGAAAGTTTGGAAGGGAGCCTTGTATGGAAAATCTATTGGTGAGGCTTTGGAAACCTTGGAGGTTGAATTTGAGAGTGTTCCGGGTGGAACAGGAATCGGCCAAGGTATGGTTTCGATTTTCTGTATCTAAAATGTAATTTAATGTGATTATGAAAACGTAGGCTAGTGGCCCTAGGATAAGATTTAGAAATATTAAGGTGATTAATAGATGATGTGAGTTGTATTATTATGTATGTATTTCGGTTGATTGTGAAATGTTGATGTAATTGTTTGGATGATTTGAATTGAGTGGAATATATGAGTGATGGTGATAATGGTTGGTAAAGTATGTGATGTTGTATGGATATATGAATTGATGTGTTTAATTGATGAAAAGGGTAAGGCTCTTGTTGATGAGCATGTTTTTGGAGTATGATATTGATATGTGAAAATATTTGGTGATTGATAAAATTGATTGTTGTTTTGGAAATTGAGAGGGGAAAGAATGAAGATTGAATTGAGTTATGGAATGTTGATTATGATATGAGATTTGGCTAAATATGGTGGAATTGGTGGGTTGATGATTGGATGAGTGGATGGAAGTATTTGGTTTTGAATTATTGACTTTGGCTGGTTTTTGAATGAGTTTGGTAGGTGTATGTTTTAAAAAGGGGAGTTTATAAGTTTTGGTAAAAAATGGGAATTTTGATGAACTTCAACCGGATCATATCTTGAGCAATTCTTTTCGAACTTTGATGATTTTTATATCGATAGAAAGATGATTTTATAAGCTTTAAAATGGTTTAAATTTAGTGGAAATCCAAATTTTGTGGAAGGAGATATGATCGTTGGAAGTTTGGGTTAAAAATCTGAATTCTGCAACTTCTGCAGAATTTGTGATTTCTGGTTTGTGTGCGTACACACAGCTCTGTGCGCACGCACACTCTGTGAGAATTTGGTCCTGTGCACACACACAGTCTTGTGCGTACGCACACGCAGAGACAGGGCTATTGGTGGCAGCGCTAGCACGTCTTGTGCGCACACACAACCAACGAAAGATTTCAAGCTGTGCGTATGCACAGGCCTGTGCCCACGCACACGTTGGGAATGGTGCACTGGTGGCAGTGCTAGCACGTGTTGTGTACGCGCCCCACCATAGAGATTTTGCTTTCTGTGCGTATGCACAGACCTGTGCGTATGCACACATTTAAAAATATTCCTGGGCATGCGCACACACACCCTTGTGCGTACGCACGCGACCTAGTTCTTTTCTAAAGCTTTTGTTTTCAAGTTCTTCGCACTCCTAACAAGCTCGTAACCTTTCGAGATGTTATTTCAGACTTATAAACCCCCAAATTCATCCCTTAAAATCTTAAATTGGTACAAAATGCCTAGTGATTGAGAGAAAGCTAGGGGAGAGGGTAACTTGTGGGTGAAGAAAAGGGGTGTTATGATGAGTATGATGAAGGATGATGATACGAGTTCTTGAGGAGGATGGTGGAGTGCTGTATATGCTATGAGCTGAATGGCTAAGTATGAAATGAGCTGACTGGCCATGTATGATGATGATTAAGGCTGAGTATGAATTATGACTTGTAAGTCGGATGGCTGAGATGAATGCTAATGTATGGCTGTGATATTAATGCATATATGCTGGATTTTTGAGTATTATGATTATTGCAATCCACCTATCTAAGATACGAGTTTTCCTAGGTGAAAGTAATGGCTAGCCACCACGTGCTCTAGGTGGAGACTTGATACTATGCTGACCCTATGTTGTAAGTATGGCCGAACACTGTGAAAGTTCTGAAATGAGCTCGCCCCCGTAAATATACACCAGTGAGGGTGTTAGATTATATATTATGTTTATGTTATGAGATAACTCGAGTTGGGGATGCATGACAGAGGGACAGTGCAATGGTTAGCTACTAGGACTTGTCGGGCTAGCTTTATAACTGACAGATGAGACTCATCAGCGACTAGGACATGCATGTATCATATGCATTATACGTGATTTGTCTGGATTGCCTACTTGACTGCATCATTACTTGCTACTTTCTTAATTGTCTTATTTGCTTCTGACCTGTGCATTTCCTTGCTTGATATACTTGTGCTTGCATTTAAATTACTGTTGGCGGTTGGGAGGTTTGCAGGATTTGGAAAGGGGATACTTGTTTAGTCTGAAGATCCTTAAAATAGTAGCATATTTACATTCCTCATGGTTTAGATTGTTTATACGCTTTGGTTAAATCCGGAAGTTCTAGGATTGCTGATGAGCGGATATTTTATACGCTTTTTGGGGGTATTTTCATATAGTTTTTAGTAGGATCTAGCTACTTTTTAGTATATTTTTATTAGTTTTTATGCAAAAATCACATTTCTGGATTTTACTATGAGTTTGTGTGTTTTTCTGTGATTTCAGATATTTTCTGGCTGAAATTGAGGGACCTGAGCAAAAATCTGATTCAGAGGCTGAAAAAGGACTGCAGATGCTGTTGGATTCTGACCTCCCTGCACTCAAAATGGATTTTCTGGAGCTACAGAAGCCCAATTGACACGCTCTCAATTGCGTTGGAAAGTAGACATCCTGGGATTTCCAGAAATATATAATAGTTCATACTTTTTCCGAGTTTTGATGACGCAAACTGGCGTTTAACGTCAACTTTTTACCATATTCTGGCGTTAAACGCCAGAACTGGGTTAAAAGCTGGAGTTAAACGCCCAAACCGGCACAAAAGCTAGATTTAAATGCCAGGAATAACCTATGCACGTGAAAGCTTCATTGCTCAGCCCAAACATACACCAAGTGGGCCCCAGAAGTGGATTTCTGTACTATCTATCTTAGCTTACTCATTTTCTGTAAACCTAGGTTACTAGTTGAGTATAAAAACTATTTTTAGAGATTCATTCAGCACCTCATGACATTTTACATCCGAATTTTGTATCTTCCATGGCATGAGTCTCTAAACCCCATGGTTGGGGGTGAGGAGCTCTGTGTGTCTTGATGAATTAATGCAATTACTTCTGTTTTCTATTCAATCACACTTGTTTCAGTTCTAAAATACTCACTCGCACTTAACCGTGATGAATGTGATGATCCGTGACACTCATCATCATTCTCAACTTATGAACGCATGCCTAACAACCACTTTTGTTCTATCCGTAATAGCTTGAGTGTGTATCTCTTGGGTTTCTAGTTCACGAGTTTGATTACCTCCCCTGACAACAGAATGTTCAAATCCGTGAGGCCAGAATCTTTGTGGTATAAGCTAGAATCAATTGGCAGCATTCTTGAGATCCGAAAAGTCTAAACCTTGTCTGTGGTATTCCGAGTAGGATCTGGGAAGGGATGACTGTGACGAGCATCAAACTCACAATTGTTGGGCGCAGTGACAGCGTGCAAAAAGATCAATGGATCTTATTCCAACATAAGTGGGAATCGACAGATGATTAGCCATGTACATGGATCTTTTTCACTGAGAGGACGGATGGTAGCCATTGACAACGGTGATCCACCAACATACAACTTGTCATGGAAGGAGTCTTGCGTGTGTGAAGAAGAAGACAGTAGGAAAGCAGAACTTCAGGAGACAGAGCATCTCCAAAACTCCAACCTATTCTCTATTGCTGCATAACAAGTATTTATTTCATGCTCTTTTACTTTTCGCAATTAAAACTAAGAACCATTATTGATATCCTGACTAAGAATAATAAGATAACTATAGCTTGCTTCAAGCCGGCAATCTCCGTGGGATCGACCCTTACTCACGTAAGGTATTACTTGGATGACCCAGTGCACTTGCTGGTTAGTTGTGCGGAATTGCAAAATTGTGATTGTAATTTTCGTGCACCAATTGCCTTCGGCTTTCCCAAGACATTACATGTTAGATATTTGGGCACTGTTACCTGGTGCACGTAATTGTGATCACACTTTTTACAACTCCAGTACAACTAACCAACAAGTGCACTGGGTCGTCCAAGTAATAAAACCTTACACGAGCAAGGGTCGATCCCACGGAGATTGCCAGCTTGAAGCAAGCTATGGTCATCTTGTAAATCTTAGTCAGGCGGATTCAATTGGTTATGAGTTTTGATAATTGAAAGATAAATAAAACGTAAATTAAAATAAAGATACTTATGTAATTCATTGGTGGGAATTTCAGATAAGCGTTCGGAGATGCTTTGTTGCTTCTGAACTTCTGCTTTCCTATTGTCTTCATCCAATCATGCGTGCTCCCTTCCATGGCAAGCTGTATGTTGGTGGATCACCGTTGTCAATGGCTACCATCTGTCCTCTCAGTGAAAATGGTCCAGGTATGGTTTCTGTATGGCTAATCAACTGTCGGATTTCTCGTCTCGGATGGAAAATACCAGGCACAACTACCGCACGGATAATCATCTGTCAGTTCTCACTTGTGTCAGTACAAGATCTCTCTATCATTTTGCACACTGTCATTGCGCCTAACATTCGTGAGTTTAAAGCTCGTCACAGTCATCCCGTCCCAGATCCTACTCGAAATACCACAGATAAGGTTTAGACTTTCCGGATCTTGAGAATGCTACTTATTGGTTCTAGCCTCTACCACGAAGGTTCTATTCTCATGGATTCGAATGCTCTGTTGTTAGGAGAGGCAAGTCAAATCTGTGGATCAGAGACCCAAGAGACCATACTCTGGCTGTCATCTAATGACTACGTTGAACATCATGTAGACCACTTGTGGTTGTCAGGCACGCGAATCTTGGCTAAGTGAGTAATGAAGAAAGTGGATGATTGTCACGGATCACCCCTTCATTCTGACTTAACTGAATTAAGTACGAGAGTATATCTTGGAAAAGAAGTAAGCGTGAATTGAAAGAGAAATAATAGTACTTGCATTAATTTATGAAGAACAGCAGAGCTCCGCACCTTAATCTATGAGGTATAGAAACTCCACCGTTGAAAAATACATAAGAGAAAAAGGTCTAGGCATGGCCGAATGGCCAGCCTCCTAAATGTGAAAAATGGCATAAGATTCTCTGAATACAATAGTAAAAAGTGCTATTTATACTAAACTAGTTACTAAGGATTACAGAAAATAAGTAACTAAGTGCAGATAGTGCAGAAATCCACTTCCAGGGCCCACTTGGTGTGTGCTTGGGCTGAGCTTTGAGCTTTACACGTGATAGGCCTTTTCTAGAGTTAAACGCTAGCTTGGATCCCAGTTTGGGCGTTTAACTCCAGTTCTGGTGCCAGTTCCAGCGTTTTACACCAGAAAAGTGTCTCTGGCTGGCGTTGAATGCCAGTTTGGGCCATCAAATATCAAGCAAAGTATAAACTATTATACATTGTTGGAAAGTCCAAGAGTTAGCTTTCCAGCCCAATTGAGAACGCACCTATTGGACTTCTATAGCTCCAGAAAAACGCGTTTGAGAGCAGGGAGGTCAAAATCCAACAGCATCTGCAGTCATTTCTCAGCCTCTGAATCAGATTTTTGCTCAGTTCCCTCAACTTCAGCCAGAAAATACCTGAAATTATAGAAAAACACACAAACTCATAGGAAAGTCCAGAAATATGATTTTTGCATAAAAACTAATAAAAATATAATAAAAAGTAACTAAAACATACTAAAAACTACCTAAAAATAATGCCAAAAAGCGTATAAATTATCCGCTCATCACAACACCAAATTTAAATTATTGCTTGTCGCCAAGCAACCAAAAACAAAATAAGATAAAAAGAATAGAAAATACAATAAATTTCAAAAATATCAATGAAGATTAGTTTTAATTAGATGAGCGGGACTAGTAGCTTTTTGCCTCTGAATAGTTTTGGCATCTCTCTATCCATTGGAGTTCAGAATTGTTGGCCTCTTTAGGAACTCAGAAATACAGATAATGTTATTGATTTTCCTAGTTAAGTTCGTTTTTATTCTTGAACACAGCTACTTTATGAGTCTTTGCCGTGACCCTTAGCATTTTGTTTTCCAGTATTACCACTAGATAAATAAATTTAATCATCAATTTCTTGTATGAAAAAGTATAGAAAAACATGACATGGTGACATGTCATCAGGAAGCTATGAGAAATTATATATCATTGTGAAGCCCCGGATGTTAGCTTTCCAACGCAACTGAAACTGCGTCATTTGGACCTCTGTAGCTCAAGTTAGGACCGTTTGAGTGCGAAGAGGTCAGGCTGGGCAGCTTAGCAATTTCTTCATTTTCTTGTATTCCTTCTACTTTTGCATGCTTTCTTTCCATCCTCTAAGCCATTCCTGCCCTGTAATCTCTGAAATCACTTAACACACATATCATGGCATTGAATGGTAATAAGAGAGGATTAAACATAGCAAAATTAAAGCCCAAAGAAGCATGTTTTCAATCATAGCACAAAATCCGGAAGGAAAACGTAAACACATGCAATTAGTATGAATAAGTGTATGAAAAATTGATAAAATCTACTCAATTGAGCACAAGATAAACCATAAAATAGTGGTTTATTGATGCCAGGGCATCTAGGCTAGTTTCACTGACCTTTTATTTACTGTTTTAGGATAGTTTCATGCATTTTCTTAGTGAATAAGGCAAGTTTTGGATGAAATTACACTTACACCTTGATTCAAGCAACTTTTGTGAACTTTGCATAATTTCATGAGTATTTTACTAGAATTTTATGATAAATTAATGATGCATAATCTCATGACTTTGGCTAGAGCTTTGATGCACTTTAATTGCTTGTTTTCAGGGCAAAGGAAGCAAGGGAGAACCACGTTAGTATTCACGTTAACCTAGTTAACGTGAACACTAACGTGGAATGGTAAAGCTTACAACGTTAATGAGAAAAGTGATCACCAATAACGCTTGCGAAGCCACCCAAAGCTCACGTTACTTGCCACGTTAACTAAGTTAACGTGGTAGTTAACGTAGAAGAAGAAGGAACTCCAACGTTAATGGTAAAAGTGAACACCATTAACGTTGGAGAACTTGCCAATGATCCACGTTAAGAGTCACGTTAACTTAGTTAACGTGAACTCTAACATGGAAGAGCAAACACAAGCCAACGTTAGTGACACTCACTTTTGTCACTAACGTTGGACCATCTAGCATTGCCTACGTTAACTTTCACGTTAAGCTTATTAACATGAAAGTTAACGTGGAGTTGAGATCAAGGAACCAACGTTAGTGACACTCACTTTTGTCACTAACGTTGGGAGATGGCTTCACTACTACGTTAAGAGCCACGTTAACGTAGTTAACGTGAGTTCTAACATAGAGAACATGGCATTTGGAGCGTTGGTGACAAAGGTGAGTGTCACTAATGCTCTCGAAGGTGGATGACACCTACGTTAAGAGTCACGTTAGCTATGCTAACGTGGACTCTAACATAGGAACATAGGGGCACTAAGCAACGTTAATGGGAAAAGTGATTCCCATTAACATTTGCGAAGGGGTATAAGCCAACGTTATTGGGAAAAGTGAGTCCCAATAACGTTAGCCAAGTTTTGAGAAAGCAACGTTAGTGGTCACGTTAAGACCACTAACGTTGGATTTAACGTGGATATATGAGGTTGGAACGTTAGTGGAAAAAATGAATGCCACTAACATTCTCGAGCCCACAATGGAAATCAATGTTAAATCTCACTAATTACCCAAAGCCTAAATAATCTTTCTCTGCAAGTTGGGCCCACTAAAGATGAGAACTGCTTCAACTCAAGATCCAAAGCCCACATCCAAGACTTGAAGAACTCACTAGAAGATCAAGAGGAGTAGTATATATAGGAGTAGTTTTGAACTTTAGAGAAGCTTGGCACTTTTGGGAACTACTCTCTATAGATTTACTTTTCTGCACTTTTAGTATGTATTCTTCTTTTCTGCCATTTTTCATTTCTAGAGCTATGAACAACTAAACCCCTTTCATTGGGTTAGGGAGCTCTGTTGTAATTTGATGGATCAATTATAGTTTTCATTCTTCTTCTTCTTTCTTTTCTCTTGATCTTACTAGAAAGCTTTCGATCTTAATTCAATTGGTTAGTTGTCTTGGAAAAGAAACTCTCCATAATTGGATCTCCTTTGAGCCTTGGAAAAAGGATTAGGAGATCATGCTAGAAATGCTTTCTCATGTTGGACCAAATTGGGGTCTGGGCGGATATAGTGACATGTAATCTTCCCAAGACTTTGATTTGGAAATACATGTGGTATAATCAGTGACCACACTTCATCTCTTCCCATGAGCAATTAAATCAAGGAATTGGGCAATTGTTCAAGTGTAGAGAGATTGGATTGCCAAGGAATTGGGATCCAATCACTTAAGATTGCCAAGGAGATCAATGAATGCATTGATTGAGGAAGAGATGAGAATGAACTTGATCCGGAGAATACAACATCTCCTGAACCCAATGATTTCCCCAATTCTGATCTTACCCATTCTCTTTACTTTCTGCCATTTAAATTCATGCTAATTACCCCAAATCCCCATTTAAGATTCTGCACTTTAATTTCTGTTATTTACTTTCCAGTCATTTAAATTTCTGCATCTCAACCCAAATTCTGTTTAGCTCAACTAGCACATTCTTCTAACTAAAGTTGCTTGACCAATCAATCCTTGTAGGATTCGACCTCACTCTATTGTGAGTTTTACTTGACGACAATTCGGTATACTTGCCGAAGGGAAATTTGTTGAGAGACAAACTTTCATGCATAAAGTTTATGGCGCCGTTGCCAGGGATTGATTTTGAATCAACAATGATTAAGTTTGAAGATCACTAAATTGAGCATTTTTCTTTTCGTTTAGTTTATTCAGTTAATTTCTTTTAATTTATTTTAATTTCTTCCTCACCCCCTGCACCCTCTTTTATTTCTTTCGTTCTTTCTTCCTTTGATTACTATTCTGCTCACTAACCCACTAACTGTTTGATAATTTGCATCACTCACACTAACAATTACTCTAACAATAATAGTTTCTTCATTTTATCTCCTGTTGTGCAATATGTTTGTTGTATGATAGGGAGAAAAGAAGGAGCTTCAACATCCTTTGATTCAGAACCTGAAAGAACCCTTTGGAGACTAAGAAGGGAAGCAAGAGGGAAAAGGATTATTGGTGCTGAGGAGAAGAGGAAGAGTATTTTGAACCCAACATGGAAGAAAATATGGAGAACAATCATGAAGAAGAAGCTCATAATCATGTCAGAGAAGGCCATGCAAACTGGGCTGGGCAAGAAAGGAGAGTCTTAGGATCCTATATCAATCCTAATCCTGGAAACTGTGGAAGCAGCATTTAGAAGCCCACCATACATGCCAACAATTTCGAGCTAAAACCCCAGCTCATCACTCTTGTGCAAAATAATTGCTCATTTGGAAGAGGTGCTCAAGAAGATCCTAATCAATATTTGACCACCTTCCTGAGGATTTGTGACACAGTGAAGTCCAATGGAGTCCACCCAGATGTCTATAGGTTGCTCTTGTTCCCTTTTTCACTCAGGGACAAGGCATCCAAATAGCTTGAATCCTTCCCAAAGGAGAGCTTAACTAATTGGGAAGAAGTAGTGAACAAGTTTCTGGCAAGATTTTACCCTCCTCAAAGGATCAATAGGCTAAGAACTGAGGTGCAAACTTTTAGACAACAAGATGGTGAGACACTTTATAAAGCATGGGAGAGATTCAAAGACCTGACAAGGAGATGCCCGCCAGATATGTTTAATGAGTGGGTTCAACTTCAAATCTTCTATGAAGGTCTTTCCTATGAGTCAAAGAAGGCTATGGATCATTCATCAGGAGGCTCTCTGATGAGCGGATAATTTGTACGCTTTTTGGCATTGTTTTTAGTATGTTTTTAGTATGATCTAGTTGGTTTTTAGTATATTTTTATTAGTTTTTAGTTAAAATTCACTTTTCTGAATTTTACTATGAGTTTGTGTGTTTTTCTGTGATTTCAGGTATTTTCTGGCTGAAATTGAGGGACCTGAGCAAAAATCTGATTCAGAGACTAAAAAGGACTGCAGATGTTGTTGGATTCTGAACTCCCTGCACTCGAAGTAGATTTTCTGGAGCTATAGAAGCCCAATTGGCGCGCTCTCAACGGCGTTGGAAAGTAGACATCCTGTGCTTTCCAGCAATATATAATAGTCCATACTTTGCCCAAGATTTGATGGCCCAAACCGGCGTTCAAAGTCACCCTCAGGAATTCCAGCGTTAAACGCCGGAACTGGCACCAAAATGGGAGTTAAACGCCCAAACTGGCATAAAAGCTGGCGTTTAACTCCAAGAAGAGTCTCTACACGAAAATGCTTCAATGCTCAGCCCAAGCACACACCAAGTGGGCCCGGAAGTGGATTTTTATGTCATTTACTCATCTCTGTACACCTTAGGCTACTAGTTTTCTATAAGTAGGACATTATACTATTGTATTTGGAATCTTGGTTCTTCTGGTTCCCTCTCTGGGACCGAAGCCAATGATCACTCTTGTTCTTATGTATTTTCAACGGTGGAGTTTCTACACACCATAGATTAAGGTGTGGAGCTCTGCTGTACCTCGAGTATTAATGCAATTACTATTGTTCTTCTATTCAATTCCGCTTGTTCTTTGTCTAAGATATCACTTGTTCTTCAACTTGATGAATGTGATGATCCGTGACACTCATCATCATTCTCACCTATGAACGTGTGACTAACAACCACCTCCGTTCTACCTTCGATTGGGTGAATATCTCTTGGATTCCTGATACACGATGCATGGTTGATCGCCTGACAACCGAGTGCTCGCCTGACAAACGAGCCAGCCATTCCGTGAGATCAGAGTCTTCGTGGTATAGGCTAGAACTGATGGCGGCATTCAAGAGAATCCGGAAGGTCTAACCTTGTCTGTGGTATTCTGAATAGGATTCAATGATTGAATGACTGTGACGTGCTTCAAACTCCTGAGGGCGGGGCGTTAGTGACAGACGCAAAAGAATCACTGGATTCTATTCCGGCCTGATCGAGAACCGACAGATGGATAGCCGTGCCGTGACAGGGTGCGTTGAACATTTCCACTGAGAGGATGGGAGGTAGCCACTGACAACGGTGAAACCCTTGCTTAAGCTTGCCATGGAAAGGAGTAAGAAGGATTGGATGAAGACAGTAGGAAAGTAGAGAGACGGAAGGGAAGGCATCTTCATACACTTATCTGAAGTTCCTACCAATGAATTACATAAGTATCTCTATCTTTATCTTCATAGTTTTATTCGTATATCACCATACCCATTTGAGTTTGCCTGACTGAGATTTACAAGGTGACCATAGCTTGCTTCATACCAACAATCTCTGTGGGATCGACCCTTACTCGCGTAAGGTTTATTACTTGGACGACCCAGTACACTTGCTGGTTAGTTGTGCGAAGTTGTGCTTATGCCATGGTATTGAGCACCAAGTTTTTGGGGCCATTACTAGGGATTAATTGATTTGTGAAAAGTAATGATCACAATTTCGTGCACCAAGTTTTTGGCGCCGTTGCCGGGGATTGTTGAGTTTGGACAACTGACGGTTCATCTTGTTGCTTAGATTAGGTATTTTTTTTTTCGAAATTCTTGAAGATGAATTCTAGAGTTTCATGATGATTTGTTGAAGTCTGGCTGGCTGTGAAGCCATGTCAAATTTCATTGGACCGAGGTTTCAACTTATCATCACAAGAGCTTGTTGATTTCTATCAATCTTGCTTTTGGAGCAGTGATCTGCTAAGGCTTGGCTGGCCATTGGCCATGTCTAGTGTTTTGGACCGAAGCTTTCTTTGAAAGCTTGGCTGGCTGTAAAGCCATGTCTAATTCCTGGACCGGAGTCTTAGACTAAACATTGCATGATTCCTGGAAGTCTCATTAAGAATTTTGATACCTTTTTCCACTTTATTTTCGGAAAAAAAAAGCACAAAAAAATTTACAAAATCATAAAATCCAAAAATATTTTTGAGTCTAGTGTTTCATTTTAAGTTTGGTGTCAATTGCATACATTCATTCATGTGTCTTAAGGATCTTCAAGTAATTCTTGATGATTTCTTACTCTGATCTTTGAATTCTTTTGACTTGAGTGTTTATGTGTCTCATATGCATTCTCATTAGTGTCAGTAGTATACAAACTGCTAAGTTTGGTGTCTTGCATGAATTGTTCTTTTGATTTTAGTTGCATTTTGATTATTCCTCATTATTAAAAATCCAAAAATATTTTTAATTTGTGTCTTTTCAAGTCAATAATACAGAGAATTGAAGATTCAGAACATACTGCAGAGGAATTACACAGAAAAAGCTGGGCGTTCAAAACGCCCAGTGAAGAAGGACAGACTGGCGTTTAAACGCCAGCCAGGGTACCTGGTTGGGCATTTAACGCCCAAAAGGGTATAGTTTTGGGCGTTAAACGCCAGAATGTGCACCATTCTGGGCGTTTAACGCCAGGATGGCACAAGAGGGAAGATTTTGTTTTCAATGCAAATTTTTTTCAAGTTTTCAAAGTTTTTCAAAATCAAATCTTTTTCAAATCATATCTTTTCAATCATATGTTTTCAAAATTGATTTCTTTCCATTTTTAAGGATACTTGCTCTCAATTAATGATTTGATTCAACATTTCAAGTATATTGCCTTTTCTGTTGAGAAAGGTTTAATGTTTGAATCATATCTTTTCTTGATAGCCAAGTCATTAATTTTCAAAATCAAATCTTTTAAAATGTTTTTCAAATCATATCTTCTCAATCACATCTTTTTTAAAATCAATCATATCTTCTTAACCACATCTTTTTCAAAATAGTTTTCAATCAAATCTTTTTGAGTTCTAATTTCAAAATCTTTTTCAAAAATCACTCTTGGTTTTCGAAAATTAATTAGTGTTTTTCAAAATGTTTTCAAAATTTCTTACTTAATTTTCGAAAATCACTTCCATTCTTCTCACATCCTTCTATTTATGGACTAACACTATCCCTTAATGCAAAATTCGAACTCCATCTTCTTTGATAAGTTCGAATTTTCTACTTCTACCTTTCATTTTTCTTTTCCTCTGACACCTCAAGGAATCTCTATACTGTGACATAGAGGATTCCATATTTTCTTGTTCTCTTCTCTTTCATATGAGCAGGAGCAGAGACAAAAGCATTCTTGTTGAGGCTGATCCTGAACCTGAAAGGACCTTGAAGCAAAAGCTAAGAGAAGCTAAGGCACAACTCTCTGTAGAGGACCTAACTGAATTCTTCAAGGAAGAAGAACTCATGGCAGCCGAAAACAACAACAATGCCAACAATGCAAGGAAGGTGCTGGGTGACTTTACTGCACCTACTCCCGACTTCTATGGGAGAAGCATCTCTATCCCTGCCATTGGAGCAAACAACTTTGAGCTTAAGCCTCAATTAGTTTCTCTAATGCAACAGAATTGCAAGTTCCATGGACTTCCATTGGAAGATCCTCATCAGTTTTTAGCTGAGTTCTTGCAAATCTGTGACACTGTCAAGACTAATGGGGTTGACCCTGAGGTCTACAGACTTATGCTATTCCCTTTTGCTGTAAGAGACAGAGCTAGGACATGGTTGGACTCACAACCTAAAGAAAGCCTGGACTCTTGGGAAAAGCTAGTCAATGCCTTCCTGGCAAAGTTCTTTCCACCTCAAAAATTGAGTAAGCTTAGAGTGGAAGTCCAAACCTTCAAATAGAAGGAAGGAGAATCCCTCTATGAAGCTTGGGAAAGATACAAACAATTAATCAGAAAGTGTCCTTCTGATATGCTTTCTGAATGGAGCATCATAGGTATTTTCTATGATGGTCTCTCTGAACTATCCAAAATGTCTTTGGATAGCTCTGCTGGAGGCTCTCTTCATCTGAAGAAGACGCCTACAGAAGCTCAAGAGCTGATTGAAATGGTTGCAAATAACCAATTCATGTACACTTCTGAAAGAAATCCTATGAACAATGGGACTAGTCATAAGAAAGGAGTTCTTGAGATTGACACTTTGAATGCCATATTGGCTCAGAACAAAATATTGACTCAACAAGTCAATATGATTTCTCAAAGTCTGTCTGGAATGAAAAATGCACCAAGCAGTACTAAGGAAGCTTCATCTGAAGAAGAAGCTTATGATCCTGAGAACCCTTCAATGGAAGAGGTGAATTACATGGGAGAACCCTATGGAAACACCTATAATCCTTCATGGAAAAATCATCCAAATTTCTCATGGAAGGATCAACAGAGACCTCAACAAGGTTTCAATAATAATAATGGTGGAAGAAACAGGTTTAGCAATAGCAAGCCTTTTCCATCATCTTCTCAGCAACAAACAGAGAGTTCTAAGCAGAATACCTCTGACTTAGCAACCATGGTCTCTGATCTAATCAAAACCACTCAAAGTTTCATGACTGAAACAAGGTCCTCCATTAGAAATTTGGAGGCACAAGTGGGACAGCTGAGCAAGAAAATTACTGAACTCCCTCCTAGTACTCTTCCAAGCAATACAGAAGAAAATCCAAAAGGAGAGTGCAAAGCCATCAACAAGGCCGAATTTTGGGAGGAAGGAGAGGCAGTGAACGCCACTGAGGAAGACCTCAATGGACATCCACTGGCCTCCAATGAGTTCCCCAATGAGGAACCATGGGAATCTGAGGCTCAAAATGAGACCATAGAGATTCCATTGAACTTACTTCTGCCATTCATGAGCTCTGATGAGTATTCTTCCTCTGAAGAGGATGAGTATGTCACTGAAGAGCAAGTTGCTAAATACCTTGGAGCAATCATGAAGCTGAATGACAAGTTATTTGGAAATGAGACTTGGGAGGATGAACCCCCTTTGCTCACCAAAGAACTGGATGACTTGTCTAGGCAGAAACTGCCTCAAAAGAGACAGGATCCTGGGAAGTTTTCAATACCTTGTACCATAGGCACCATGACCTTCAAGAAGGCCTTGTGTGACTTAGGGTCAAGTGTAAACCTCATGCCTCTCTCTGTAATGGAGAAGCTAGGGATCTTTGAGGTGCAAGCTGCAAAAATCTCACTAGAGATGGCAGACAACTCAAGAAAACAAGCCTATGGACTTGTAGAGGATGTTTTGGTAAGAGTTGAAGACCATTACATCCCTACTGATTTCATAATCCTAGAGACTGGGAAGTGCATGGATGAATCCATCATCCTTGGCAGACTCTTCCTAGCCACAGCAAAGGCTGTGATTGATGTTGATAGAGGAGAGTTGATCATTCAAGTGAATGAAGAATCCTTGGTGTTTAAGGCTCAAGGATATCCCTCTGTCATCATGGAGAGGAAGCATGAAGAGCTTCCCTCAAAACAGAGCCAAACAGAGCCCCCACAGTCAAACTCTAAGTTTGGTGTTGGGAGGCCACAACCAAACTCTAAGTTTGGTGTTGAACCCCTACATTCAAACTCTAAGTTTGGTGTTGGGAGGTTCCAACATAGCTCTGAGCATTTCTGAGGCTCCATGAGAGTCCTCTGTCAAGCTAATGACATTAAAGAAGCGCTTGTTGGGAGGCAACCCAATGTTTTATAATTAACTATTTTCTTTTGTTATTTTATGTTTTTTGTAGGTTGATGATCATGAGAAGTCACAAAATCAATGAAAAGAGCAAAAACAGAATGAAAAACAGGAAGAAAAACAGCACACCCTGGAGGACGCACCTACTGGCGTTTAAACGCCAATAAGGTTAGCAGATGGGCGTTTAACGCCCAGTCTGGCACCATTCTGGGCGTTTAACGCCAGAAAGGGGCACCAGACTGGCGTTAAACGCCAGAAAAGGGCAAGAAGCTGGCGTTAAACGCCAGAAATGGGCACCAGCCCGGCGTTTAACGCCAGAAATGGCTAAAAACGCAATTTTGCTTGCCATTTGGTGCAGGGATGACTTTTCCTTGACACCTCAGGATCTGTGGACCCCACAGGATCCCCACCTACCTTACCACTCTCTCTCTCTTCTTCACCCATTCACCAATCACCTCACCACCTCTTCCCCAAAAACCCTTCACCTATCAAATCCCATCTTTCTCTTCACCACTCACATCCATCCTTCATAAAACCCCACCTACCTCACCATTCAAATTCAAACCACTTTCCCACCCAAACCCACCCTCACTTGGCCGAACCTCACCCTTCCCCTCTCCTATATAAACTCATCTTCACTCCTTCATTTTCACACAACCTAACCACCACTTCTTCCCCTTTTTGGCCGAACCACAAAGCCATTCCCTTTCCCTTCATTTCTTCTTCTTCTACTCTCTTCTTTCTTCTTTTGCTCGAGGACGAGCAACTAATTTAAGTTTGGTGTGGTAAAAGCATTGCTTTTTGTTTTTCCATAACCATTTATGGCATCCAAGGCCGGAGAAACCTCTAGAAAGAGGAAAGGGAAGGCAAAAGCTTCCACCTCCGAGTCATGGGAGATGGAAAGATTCATCTCAAGGGTGCATCAAGACCACTTCTATAAAGTTGTGGCCTTGAAGAAGGTGATCCCTGAGGTCCCTTTTTCACTCAAAAAGAGTGAATATCCGGAGATCCGACATGAGATCCGAAGAAGAGGTTGGGAAGTTCTTACCAACCCCATTCAACAAGTCGGAATCTTAATGGTTCAAGAGTTCTATGCCAATGCATGGATCACCAAGAATCATGATCAAAGTGTGAACCCGGATCCAAAGAATTATCTTACTATGGTTCGGGGAAAATACTTGGATTTTAGTCCGGAAAGTGTAAGGTTGGCATTCAACTTGCCCATGATGCAAGGAGATGAACACCCTTACACTAGAAGGGTCAACTTTGATCGAAGGTGGCGGACAAGTCCTCTACCTTGGCAAGGTTGGCCTTTCCTCATCTCATTTGTCACCTCTGTTATTCAGTTGGAGTTGACATAGAGGGAGACATCCCCATTGATGAGGACAAGCCCATCACTAAGAAGAGGATGGAGCACACAAGGGACCCCTCTCATCATCAAATCCCTGAGATGCCTCAAGGGATGCACTTTCCTCCACAAAACTATTGGGAGCAACTAAACACCTCCTTAGGAGAATTGAGTTCCAACATGGGACAACTAAGGGTGGAGCACCAAGAACACTCCATCATCCTCCATGAAATTAGAGAAGATCAAAGAATCATGAGAGAGGAGCAACAAAGACAAGGAAGAGACATTGAGGAGCTCAAGCACTCCATAGGATCTTCAAGAGGAAGAAAGAGCCGCCATCACTAAGGTGGACCCGTTCTTTAATCTCCTTGTTCTTTATTTTCTGTTTTTCGAATATTAGTGCTTATGTTTATCTATGTTTGTGTCTTGTGATCATTAGTGTCTTAGTGTCTATGCCTAAAAGTTATGAATGTCCTATGAATCCATCACCTTTCTTGAAAAAAAAATTGTTCTTAATTGAAAAAGAGAAGAATTGCATGAATTTTGAATTTTATAACAGTTTAATTATTTTGATGTGGTGGCAATATTTTTGTCTTCTGAATGTATGCTTAAACAGTGCATATGTCTTTTGAATTTGTGGTTCATGAATGTTGGCTCTTGAAAGAATGATGAAAAAGGAGACATGTTACTGAGAATCTGAAAAATCATAAAAATGATTCTTGAAGCAAGAAAAAGCAGTGAAAAAAAAATCGAAAAAAAAGAGAAAAAGTGAAAACGAAAAAAAATAGAGAAAAGAAAAGAAATAAAGTTGTGATCCAAGGCAAAGAGAGTGTGCTTAAGAACCCTGGACACCTCTAGTTGGGGACTCTAGCAAAGCTAAGTCACAATCTGAAAAGGTTCACCCAATTATGTGTCTGTGGCATGTATGTATCCGGTGGTAATACTGGAAGACAGAGTGCTTTGGGCCACAGCCAAGACTCAATAAGTAGCTATGTTCAAGAATCATCATACCTAACTAGGAGAATCAATAACACTATCTGGATTCTGAGTTCCTAAAGAAGCCAATCATTCTGAATTTCAAAGGATAGAGTGAGATGCCAAAACTATTCAGAGGCAAAAAGCTAAAAGCCCCGCTCATCTAATTAATACTGATCTTCATAGATGTTTTTGGAATTCATTGCATATTCTCTTCTTTTTATCTTATTTGATTTTCAGTTGCTTGAGGACAAGCAACAATTTAAGTTTGGTGTTGTGATGAGCGGATAATTTGTACGCTTTTTGGCATTGTTTTTAGTATGTTTTTAGTATGATCTAGTTGGTTTTTAGTATATTTTTATTAGTTTTTAGTTAAAATTCACTTTTCTGGACTTTACTATGAGTTTGTGTGTTTTTCTGTGATTTCAGGTATTTTCTGGCTGAAATTAAGGGACCTGAGCAAAAATTTGATTCAGAGACTAAAAAGGACTGCAGATGCTGTTGGATTCTGACCTTCCTGCACTCGAAGTGAATTTTCTGGAGCTACAGAAGACCAATTAGCGCGCTCTCAATGGCGTTGGAAAGTAGACATCCTGGGCTTTCCATCAATATATGATAGTCCATACTTTGCCCAAGATTTGATGGCCCAAACCGGCGTTCAAAGTCACCCTCAGGAATTCCAGCGTTAAACGCCGGAACTGGCACCAAAATGGGAGTTAAACGCCCAAACTGGCATAAAAGCTGGCGTTTAACTCCAAGAAGAGTCTCTACACGAAAATGCTTCAATGCTCAGCCCAAGCACACACCAAGTGGGCCCGGAAGTGGATTTTTATGTCATTTACTCATCTCTGTACACCCTAGGCTACTAGTTTTCTATAAGTAGGACATTATACTATTGTATTTGGAATCTTGGTTCTTCTGGTTCCCTCTCTGGGACCGAAGCCAATGATCACTCTTGTTCTTATGTATTTTCAACGGTGGAGTTTCTTCACACCATAGATTAAGGTGTGGAGCTCTACTGTACCTCGAGTATTAATGCAATTACTATTGTTCTTCTATTCAATTCCGCTTGTTCTTTGTCTAAGATATCACTTGTTCTTCAACTTGATGAATGTGATGATCCGTGACACTCATCATCATTCTCACCTATGAACGTGTGACTGACAATCACCTCCGTTCTACCTTCGATTGGGTGAATATCTCTTGGATTCCTGATACACGATGCATGGTTGATCGCCTGACAACCGAGTGCTCGCCTGACAAACGAGCCAGCCATTCCGTGAGATCAGAGTCTTCGTGGTATAGGCTAGAACTGATGGCGGCATTCAAGAGAATCCGGAAGGTCTAACCTTGTCTGTGGTATTCTGAGTAGGATTCAATGATTGAATGACTGTGACGTGCTTCAAACTCCTGAGGGCGGGGCGTTAGTGACAGACGCAAAAGAATCACTGGATTCTATTCCGGCCTGATCAAGAACCGACAGATGGATAGCCGTGCCGTGACAGGGTGCGTTGAACATTTCCACTGAGAGGATGGGAGGTAGCCACTGACAACGGTGAAACCCTTGCTTAAGCTTGCCATGGAAAGGAGTAAGAAGGATTGGATGAAGACAGTAGGAAAGCAGAGAGACGGAAGGGAAGGCATCTTCATACACTTATCTGAAGTTCCTACCAATGAATTACATAAGTATCTCTATCTTTATCTTCATAGTTTTATTCGTATATCACCATACCCATTTGAGTTTGCCTGACTGAGATTTACAAGGTGACCATAGCTTGCTTCATACCAACAATCTCTGTGGGATCGACCCTTACTCGCGTAAGGTTTATTACTTGGACGACCCAGTACACTTGTTGGTTAGTTGTGCGAAGTTGTGCTTATGCCATGGTATTGAGCACCAAGTTTTTGGGGCCATTACTAGGGATTAATTGATTTGTGAAAAGTAATGATCACAATTTCGTGCACCACTCTCTAAACAAGAAGAAAACCATTGAAGAAGCCATAGATGTCATTGAAACAGTTGCTGAAAATGACTACTTCTATGCTTCCGAAAGAAGTAACACCAGAGGAGTAATGGAGTTGAACCACATGGATGCATTGTTAGCTCAAAATAAGATGATCACCAAGCAGCTAGCAGATCTTACCAAGAAGGTAGAGGAGAAACAAGTTGCAGCAGCCATCACCTCATCATCAGCTCAAGAAGGAGTAAACATAGGAGAAGAAGGTGATTGGGAGCAAGCCAACTATGTTGGAAACTCACCTAGACAAGTCCATGATCTATACTCCAAAACTTACAACTCTGGATGGAGAAATCACCCCAACTTTGGATGGGAAAACCAACAAGACCAAGGGCAAGATCAGAGACGCCACAACCTCAACTCCAATAACAATGCTACTCATCAAAACACCTCACAGAGATATTACCGACATCCATCTAACCAACCTTCTCAACCACCTAATCTCAACCCACCATCATCAACAGATGATAGGCGCTCAAAGATTGAAGCTCTACTTGAAAGCTTATGCAGAGAAGTCCAAGACAACAAAGTGTTTAAGGAAGAAGTGCGAGCCAATATCAAGAACCAAGGAGAAAACATCAAGAGATTGGAGTCCCAAGTAGGGTATTTATCTCAACAAATTTCCAAACCCACTGATGGATTCCCCAGTGATACAGAGAAGAATCCAAGAGGAGAAACAAAGAAGGTGAGATGGGAAGAATGCAAAATGATAACCACAAGTAATAAGGGGAGTATGAATGGAGTAGAACACCTCCAGAATAACCAAAAGGAAAGCCAAGAGGAAGGAAGCTATACAACTCAACTTACATCCAAGGAAGAGCTAAAGAAGAAGGAGGTGTTGAAACCATATGCACCTTTTCCCCACAGGCTTAAAGGTGGTGTAGCAGGGAGAATGTACTAAAGGTTCCTTGATATGTTTGCATCTCTTGATGTAAATATACCATTTATTAAAGCTCTCCAGCAAATGCCTTTCTACATCAAGTATATAAAGGAGTTACTAGCCAGAAAAAGTCCATTGAAGGGTGGACAAACAATAAAGATGAACAGGGATTGCAGTGCTCTCATTCAACCAGGGCCACCCACAAAGAAGGAGGATCCAGGGAGTTTCCACATTCCTTGTGCCATAGGAGGAACAATGATTGACAAAGGGCTTTGTGACTTGGGAGCAAGCATCAACTTAATGCCTCTCTCCCTTATGAAGAAGCTCCAAATCAATGAACTAACTCCTACTGATGTAATTATTAGGTTGGCTGACAAAACTCAAAAGCAAGCAATAGGAGTGGTTGAAAATGTGCTGGTTAAGGTTGGGAGCTACTATCTTCCCACAGATTTTGTTGTTCTGGAAATGGATGAAAATCCTATTTATCCCATCATTCTAGGAGGACCATTTTTAGCCACAGCCAGAGCACTCATAGATGTAGAGCGAGGAGAGCTAGTGCTAAGAATACATGATGAGCAGCTCACTTTCAATGTTTTCAAACTCTCACAAGAATCAAGTCAAGAAAACAAAGAATTAAGAGAAGAGCAGCATGAAGCACTGACGCAAGAAACAAAGAAGGAAGCACAAACAACACAATTGGAAACCACATTAGATGGGAAGCCACCCATTCAGGAAGAACCACCTTCAAAGGTAATCCAAAGGGAACCAGAACCACCAGATTTATGCAGAGGCAACAACAAGGATCCCTTAGGGAAATGAGCTATAGAGAACAAGCAAGTATCAAAAGATACAAAGAAGAAAGGTCCAAGGGGATGGAGAAATAAGAAAATTCCTACAGAAAATTTCTCACCAGGTGATGAAGTGATCTCTACATACTTTTCATCTATACCACCTCACCTCCCTACTATTCCATCTCAGCTGCCTCCTATGTACACTATCAACAAAATCTTATCTTTGGAGCATATGGAGCTTATCAACAAAGCCAATTGACATAGGTTCACTGCAAGAGGAGAGGATTTCAAGCACCACCAACCACCCTGACAAGGGTCAACTGTCAAGCTAATGAAGTTAAAGAAGCGCTTCATGGGAGGCAACCCATGTTCTATACCTCTTTTCTTAAATCTCTAATAATAAGTAATAAAGCAATTTTCATGGAATTTCAAATCAATTTTGACAACTAATATAAAGCTCCTCTACATGCAATGTATAGTACATGATAAGTTTGGTGTTCAAGACACATCAAGTGAGGTTTGAACACACCCTATGAGGAAGATTTATTCCCCAAACTTGTTACACCATGTAATCACAACAAGTTTGGTGTACCAACGTGCATGCATGGAAGCTTGATGGTTGATTGATTTACATTCATGGAAGGCATTTAGTCATGCAAAAACAAAAGAAAAGTAAATATTTTGTTAGTTCATTTTCTTTTTCCCACCAAAAATTTCAAATAACCCATCACATTTTCTTTTCGTATATAGGAAATCAAAAAGGACATTGATGGTACTTGATAGGACAATTGAGGAAGGGAGATTCAGCCACTACACCAAAGGAATTTCACACTTGTCTTCATGGGAAATGTCCTTGGAAGTGTTGCCATGCAACATTGGGAGTGGACAATCTTGAGGACCGAACCAAGACCCCCATAAAGGAGGTGATCCTTGTGCTCATTCAATCCTAAAACCCCAGCCGTCCACTATCAAACAACATCATCAATCCACACCCTTCAATCAATTGCCATCTTCTTATATAAACCCCTTCATACAACTTTTCCATACACACTTATGCTCACCATTCCCATTCCCTCCTTTCGGTCATACACACATCACCCTTCACCAAGGCTTCACATACACCCTCATAGCCATCTTGAGAATAACCAACACATCAACAATCTTGCATAGCATCATCAAGCTCCAAGAGGCAAAAAGGAAAGGCACCCATAGAGCATCCTCCTTTTGATGAAGGGCGATTTAGAACCTTTTATCATGCACTCCAGTATGGGTGGATGACTGAGAAAGAAATAATTTATGAACTAGGCTTTCAAGTCACAAAAGCTGAGTGTCTAGAAATCACAAGAAAAGTGGAACAACGCCGATGAGAGCTCCTCACCAATCCAATCACAAGAGTGAATGCAACTCTAGTAAGAGAGTTCTATGCAAATGCAGTTAGGCAAGACAAGGCAGATGACTCGTACACAAGCTTTGTGAGAGGAGTCATGGTGGATTTTGGTCCCATGACTATCATGAGAGTGTTGAAATTGAGAAGCATACCTTTTGAAGAGGAGAGCTATCACTCGAGAATGGACAAAAACCCCAATTATGACCAGATTATACAGGATATATGTGTGCAAGGAGCAGATTAGGAAAGAGGTCCCAAGAGGAAGCCCAAGTTTATAAAAAGAGGAGATCTCCTCCCTGAGGCTAAAGTTTGGTTCGAAATTGTAAGGAGATCTATCCTTCCAGCCGGAAACAACTCAGAGGTAAACCTCAAGAGAGCAATGATGGTGCAATGTCTAATGAAAGGAAGAGAGATCAAGGCTCATGAACTCATAGCCCAAGGCATTCGGAAGCTTGCTGAGAAGAGCGATTCTGGAAGAAAGTTGGGTTATCCTAGCACTATCTTTCGCCTTTGCAAACTGGCCAGGGTGATATTTGAGGATGAAAACCCCGAGTGGATAAAGGTTGGTCTTCTAATCACTTATCGTCGAATGCACGCTGCTGTAACTCCACTACCCCCACGAAGGGTACGAAAGAGGCCAGCTCATCAAGTGGAAGAAGAACAACATCCACAGGAGCAAACTTCAGCCACCTTAAGCATGCACCAATTGCAAGAAGCTATTGATACCTTATCTAGGCAATGCATGGAAAATCAAGGGGCACAAAGAGAGTTCCAACTACAATTAATAGACCGCCAAGAAGGATCATTCTCTAGATGGATGGATCAGCAAGGGGAATGGCAAAAACAATTGATGGACCAGCAATTGGAACAAGGAAGACAATGGAGTGAAGCATTCCACAACCTGAATCAAAAGCAAGATCAACAACAAGAAGCCATCCAAAGGCTAACCAACATCCAAGCACATCAAGGTGCACACATCCATGAGATGCATCAAAAACAAAGAGAACAAACAGATCTTTTTGATGAATATAGAGCATTTTTGGAAGGTTTCTACATGAGTGAGATTGGGTATCATGTGAATACCCAAGCCAGGCTTGGGTACCTAGTCGAACAACTGCCTGTTTTGCATCCTGGGATAACAAAATATGAAGACGTAAAAGATGAGTTAGCACGAGTGGAGCGCGAAAGGATAGAACAAAGTCATAAATCAGTAAGGAAGGCACTGGAGGATTGGAAGATAGCCAGAATGAATCAAATGAGAGGAAGCACAAGTGGACAAAGTAAACTTCAAGAGGGCAAATGAGTGGAAGAACATGAGCATACTAACAAGTGAAAGGTGGTGAAGTTCCTTCTTAGTTTATCTTTTTCAAATGCTTTAAATAAGGAAAATCATGTATGAAATAGAACATGCTTCCATGGTAGTTTAGGATTTTCAATTATGCATTTAAGTTTTATTGCTTAAACTAAGTGTGCTAGCCTAATGCCTTAAGTGTTCACTTTCACCTTTCTTACTTGTATGCTTATCTCTTTAAGTTAATCAAAAAAAGAAAATGTTATGAAAAGAATAAGAGTGGAGTTATTTTATGAAGTGTATTCTGAATGTTTGTGGTAGGTTGATTAGTAAGCTAAGTTGGTTCACCAAAGAAAGAAAGAAAGCAACTATCTATCCTGAGTCCTTTGTTTGAGATACACCCTTTGAGACTAGCTAAACAATAAGATCCCAAAAAGAAAAGAGAAAGAGCAATAAAAGTGAAAAGGAAAGAACCATAATAAGAAACAATGCTAGGCATCAAGGGTTTCAAAATTGAGGCATATGTATGTGGTGTTTATGTACAAAGGATATACTTGGATGAATAAGCTCTTAGGGGTGCATTATCACTTGGTAACTTGGATTAACTAATCTGGGATTATCAGCTAAAAGTCCACTATCAAGAGTAACCTTTGATACAAAACACTTAGTAACCCAAAGAGGTGTTGGACACCAAGGTCTCAAGAAAGGAAAAATAACAAACCATATGCCTGTGGTGTGTATGTATGAGGGAAAGAGACTTGAGGGAGTAAGTCCTTAGGGGTGTCTTAACACCTAACACCTTAAAACCAACTGGTTTGGGAGTGTTGGCTGAAAGCTTATCATAAAGAGTCGCCCTCTTACAAAGCACTTAGCAAAAAGAAAAATGACTTTGAAAAAGAAGGAAGGATCAATAAGAAAGAAGCCTCAAAGGATGCAATCAAGAAGGTGACTAAGGATTTGATAAAGGCTTGAAACCTAGAGGGAAAGAACCTAAGTTGCTATGCATGAAACCCCATAAACCAAGAATGCTATTTCTATCTTATCTTCTTGTTATTTCATTTCATTCTTCTTATGCTTCAGTACTTGCTTAGGGACAAGCAAGCTTTAAGTTTGGTGTTGTGATGCCAGGGCATCTAGGCCAGTTTCACAGACCTTTTATTTACTGTTTTAGGATAGTTTCATGCATTTTCTTAGTGAATAAGGCAAGTTTTGGATGAAATTACACTTACACCTTGATTCAAGAAACTTTTGTGAACTTTGCATAATTTCATGAGTATTTTGCTAGAATTGTATGATAAATTAATGATGCATAATCTCATGACTATGGCTAGAGCTTTGATGCACTTTAATTGCTTGTTTTCAGGGCAAAGGAAGCAAGGGAGAACCACGTTAGTATTCACGTTAACCTAGTTAACATGAACACTAACGTGGAATGGTAAAGCTTGCAACGTTAATGAGAAAAGTGATCACCAATAACGCCTGCGAAGCCACCCAAAGCTCACGTTACTTGCCACGTTAACTAAGTTAACGTGATAGTTAACGTAGAAGAAGAAGGCACTCCAACGTTAATGGTAAAAGTGAACACCATTAACGTTGGAAAACTTGGCAATGATCCACGTTAAGAGTCACGTTAACTTAGTTGACGTGAACTCTAACGTGGAAGAGGAAACACAAGCAAACGTTAGTGACACTCACTTTTGTCACTAACGTTGGACCATCTAGCATTGCCTACGTTAACTTTCACGTCAAGCTTATTAACGTGAAAGTTAACGTGGAGTTGAGATCAAGGAACCAACGTTAGTTACACTCACTTTTGTCACTAACGTTGGGAGATGGCTTCACTACTACGTTAAGAGCCACGTTAACTTAGTTAACGTGAGTTCTAACGTAGAGAACATGGCATTTGGAGCGTTAGTGTCACTAACACTCTCGAAGGTGGATCACACCTACGTTAAGAGTCACGTTAGCTATGCTAACGTGGACTCTAACGTAGGAACATAGGGGCACTAAGCAACGTTAATGGGAAAAGTGATTCCCATTAACGTTTGCAAAGGGGTATAAGCCAACGTTATTGGGAAAAGTGAGTCCCAATAACGTTAGCCAAGTTTTGAGAAAGCAACGTTAGTGGTCACGTTAAGACCACTAACGTTGGATTTAACGTGGATATATGAGGTTGGAACGTTAGTGGAAAAAGTGAATGCCACTAACGTTCTCGATCCCACAATGGAAATCATCGTTAAATCTCACTAATTACCCAAAGCCTAAATCATCTTTCTCTGCAAGTTGGGCCCACTAAAGATGAGAACTGCTTCAACTCAAGATCCAAAGCCCACATCCAAAACTTGAAGAACTCATTAGAAGATCAAGAGGAGTAGTATATATAGGAGTAGTTTTGAACTTTAGAGAAGCTTGGCACTTTTGGAAACTACTCTCTATAGATTTACTTTTCTGCACTTTTAGCATGTATTCTTCTTTTTTGCCATTTTTCATTTCTAGAGCTATGAACAACTAAACCCCTTTCATTGGGTTAGGGAGCTCTGTTATAATTTGATGGATCAATTATAGTTTTCATTCTTCTTCTTCTTTCTTTTCTCTTGATCTTACTAGAAAGATTTTGATCTTAATTCAATTGGTTAGTTGTCTTGGAAAAGAAACTCTCCATAATTGGATCTCCTTTGAGCCTTGGAAAAAGGATTAGGAGATCATGCTAGAAATGCTTTCTCATGTTGGACCAAATTGGGGTCTGGGCGGATATAGTGACATGTAATCCTCCCAATACTTTGATTTGGAAATACATGTGGTATAATCAGTGACCACACTTCATATCTTCCCATGAGCAATTAAATCAAGGAATTGGGCAATTGTTCAAGCGTAGAGAGATTGGATTGCCAAGGAATTGGGATCCAATCACTTAAGATTTCCAAGGAGATCAATGAATGCATTGATTGAGGAAGAGATGAGAATGAACTTGATCCGGAGAATACAACATCTCCTGAACCCAGTGATTTCCCCAATTCTGATCTTACCCATTCTCTTTACTTTCTGCCATTTAAATTCATGCTCATTACCCCAAATCCCCATTTAAGATTCTGCACTTTAATTTCTGTTATTTACTTTCCAGTCATTTAAATTTTTGCATCTCAACCCAAATTCTGTTTAGCTCAACTAGCACATTCTTCTAACTAAAGTTGCTTGACTAATCAATCCTTGTGGGATTCGACCTCACTCTATTGTGAGTTTTACTTGACGACAATTCGGTATACTTGCCGAAGGGAAATTTGTTGAGAGACAAATTTTCATGCATAATTTATCAACCTCCCCACACTTAAGCAATAGCATGTCCTCATGCTAAGCCTAAGAGAAGCTATAAAGGAGTGAAGAGGAATGATAGAGAGTATGCAATTTAACCTATCTACGTGAATGAAACTACATGCAAAATGATTCTACCTACTTGGTAAAAAAGTAAATAAATCTTTCAAGAACAAATATGAACTGGGTTTCACTAATTCAAATAACAGAATAAAGTACAAATAACTTGCAAGAAGAAAATAGCTCATGAAAGCAGGGAACAAGGAATCGAGCATCGAACCCTCACTAGAAGTGTATGTATTCTAATCGCTCAGGTGTTTAAGGTTCGATTTCTCAATCCTCTACTAACCTTGCTTTCTAAGGCTTGCTTTTCATCTAACAATCAACAAAATCTAATGCACAAAACACACAAATTAAGAGGTCTTTTGAGGGTTGTAATGGGGTTAGGGTCAAGGTAGGATTGTATTTGGCCAAGTGGACTAAAATCTGAATCCTTAATTAACTTAAACTTTCCACCTAACTTAGGACAATCCATGTAATCATATAATAAAATCAATAACTACCCATTAACTGCATTTACTACATATTTATGCATTCCAAGTTTTGAGTATAATACATATGCATTGCTATCACCATTTACTTTGGTACATTTTGTCCCCTTTTTATTTTTCTGCTCTTTCCTTTTTTTTCTTTTCTTTTTTCTCTTTTTTTTCTTTTTCTATTTTTCTTTTCTTAATAATTTTTTTTTCAATGCATATGATTAAGGTATTGAATGCATAAATATGTTCTTAACATTTTTCACATTTTCACACAAAGTCTAACATACTCAATTTCCAAACCAAATGTTTCCAAACCCACTTTCCCCACACTTAATTCATGAGCACTCTCACTAGTCTAAGCTAATCAAGGATTCAAATTAAGGACATTATTGTTTTCTGCTTAGAGTTAGTGATGAGCTAAAGTAAAGAACAAAGGGGTAAAATAGGCTCAACATTGGTTTGCAAAGGATAATAAAAGGTAAGGCCATATGGGTATGTAAGCTCAATGAAACAAGGCCTCAATCATATAAGTGCATGCATACATCAAATAATGGAAATATAGAATTAAGACAAAGATCATAATTTTAGAGAAAAAAACACACACCAAAAATAAAATATTGGTTAATAAGATGCAACCAATCAAATAGGCTCAAAATCTCATTGGTTTTGTGTGTTCGAGCTCTAAACCATGTTCCAAAATAGTATTCCTTCAAACAAGTTTTTCAAAAAAATTTTTAATTTAAATTAGTGAAATACTATAAAAAGTTTTCTTGAAAAAGAAAATATTACTTCAACCAAGTGGTAAAATATGCACAAAATCAAAAAAACATGCAATCAAACATGCAAATGCAACAATGAAAAACAAAAATTGGTGTTGAGAAGAAAGTGACTAACCCACGGAGATTGGTATCGACCTCCCCACACTTAAAGGTTGCACCGTCCTCGGTGCATGCAAAACTATGCGGGTGGGCAGGAGTTGTGGTTCCTCAGCTAACGCTCATGTCATTCCGCTCGTCGTCGGTGGCTTGTTAGAGGCTTTCTTTTTACCCTTTCTGGTGGCCATCCTGAAAAAGGGAGAAAGGAAAGGGACATGTAATCCGAATAGCTAGAACTGGGAGGAAGAAGGTTCAAGTGAAAATCAATGCCAAGGTAAGAGATAATGTCTTAAATACATGGTCGCGATGACATGTAATTAGGACATCAATGGAAATATAGCAGAGCATATTAAAGCAACTAGATGCAAGATGTTTATTGGCATGCTGGCAAAGGCATGAGTAGCATAGATCAAGCATTAAAAGCCAAAATGTATTGTCAGTCGTGAGAAACTAACAATAATGTTTGTATTGACAATTATACTTAATTAATAAAATATTGGAAGGGTTTGGTGAAAAACAGGCATTAGAGTAGAAGGATAGGATAATTAAGAATTTACAATGCCATACGGGCTTTTCACAAACACTTGGTATGCATGTAAAAATTCAAAAATTAATATTAATTGTCAAATCACTCTTGATGATATCCACAAGCTCAAGTATAATAATATAAGACCCAAATAAAGTTTCAACACCAATGAAAATAATGCAATGAATGAAAGTATGCAAATAAATTAAATGAAATAGAATGGAAGTGAAGGGGGATAAGAAGTTAAAGAGATGAAGAAAAAGAAAGTAAGACAATGAAGAAGAAAGAATTAAGAAATGGGAAATAAAAAGATTAAGAAAAGATAAGATAGTTGGCGCTGGGATGGATAAGATGTGCGGCGCAGGTGACTGCAGACGCGTGCGTCACGCGATCACGTGGACTGCGCTGGGCTCATGTGACGCGGACACGTGGGGCACGCGGTCGCCTGGGTTGGTTGGTGCTTCCAGCAACAATTTCAGGTTCAATAAAAATTCAAAAACAGACTAAAATGGAAAAGAAACGATCATACTATGGTGGGTGTCTCCCACTTAGCACTTTTAGTTAAAGTCCTTAAGCTGGACATGTGATGAGCTTCCTGTTTTGGTGGCTTGTGCTTGAATTCATCCAGGAATCTCCACCAATGTTTGGAATGCCAACAACCTCCGGGGTCCCAAACAAGGTACGTAAAGCCCTTGGGTGAGTTCAAACAGGTTTCCAGGCTCCCGGGGTGTTGAATGTCAGAATAGATTCCAGGATCCCAAACTCTACTTCTACACCCGTGTTTGTCTTGATCTACATTTTTCCAGTTGGGTGATAAGTAATATGAATTCTCACTGCAGTGACCAAACAGCTTCCGAGATCCATACAATTGAGCTTGACACCAATCCTTGCACCTCAAATTGAAGTGTAAAACCTCATTGAATCTTTCATACCAGCGCTGAGTGCGAGTCATTTCCCTTTTACTCTTAAAGCCACAAAGATATCTAAGCTGGCCATCTGTTTCAAGTAAACCATATTCAAGTGGAAAAGTAAAGATAAAAGCTAAGAATTTTACCCACTTGAAGTTTGTGTTGGGTGGTAATGGCCTTGGGATAGGTGTTTCCAGTAGTTCTGCAAGCTCTACTCCTTTGTGTTCTTCTGTGAATTCCTCTACTTCCTTGCAAACTTCTTCAATATCAACCATGTCTTGATTAGAGTCTTCGATATCTTCCTCATCACTCGAGTCATAATTAGGAGGTTGAGAAAAGTCTACCTCTGCATCATCTTCGTATTCACTTGGGGAAGATTCTTCTACCTCAAAGAATTCACTTGCAGATGCAAGTTCATTACTAAGAGAACTTGACTTGAGATTATCATCATCAAGAAAACTTGCATCTTGGGTTATTCCATCCAGTTCTTCATAAGATACTTGCTTTGGGGGTTGTGCACTATCTTCCTTGGCGTCCATTCCGAGCTTCTCGGTGGAATCCTTTACAGTTCTTGATTCCCATGGAGGTTCAGCATCTCCTAAATCTTCAACCACTTCTTCTTCTACAACTATTATGGCTTCCTACACTTGTTCCAAGACAAAGCCATGCTCCTCATTGTCCACCGAAGTTTCTAGTGTCTCCTTCATGCTACGCTCTTCTTTTGATTCTCCACATGTAACCATGGGAGTACTTTGAGTGCTCAGATGTCGGGAAGCTATTATATTTACTACCTCGGTTAAGGCAGTAGTGAGTTTCAGTACGCCCCTTTGAATCTTCGCTTGCCCTTGAAAAAGGACACGAAGTTTCTCATTTACTGGAGGTTGGGGTGGGTATGAGGGTTCATTGGTTGGGAGAGAGGGTTTATAATAAGAATGTGGTGGTTCTTGGGAGTAATTGGATTGGAATTGTGGTGGATAAGGGTCATATGGTGGTGAATGGTGAAGAGGAACTTGTGAGTGTGGTGGTTCAATGCTACGTTGACAGGATGGTCTATAAGCACAGGGTAGAATTTTTTGGTAACTATCAGGGGATCCACCATATCTATCAGCTTGGTATGCATTGTATAATGGTCGTCGTCTGTGTTGTTGCCTAAAGGGTTGATCAAGTCCTCGTAGCTCCATCCATCTTTGATTGCTCTGACCTTGATGCATATTCCTGTTATAGCTTCCATTCCTTTCAACAAATGTAGAACCAAACTCAAAGTGAGGGTGAGAATTCATAGTAGCTAATAGAAATAAAAGGGAAAAACAAAAACAAATAAACAAATAAAAGAAAAAAATATTTACAATAACCAATAATAAGGCACACGTTTGCAATTCCCCGGCAACGGCGCCATTTTGAAGAACGGATTTCCTATCGGTAAAGAGGTATAAAAATATGATTGCGTTGTAAGTATAGCTTCTAAACCAACAGAAAAACCTTTCTTACAAACGTTGGTTGTCACAAGTAACAAACCCAATAAAAATAATTAACCGAAGTATTCAAACCTTGGGTCGTCTTCTCAAGGAATTGCAGGGAGGTGTTCTTATTATTGGTTATGGAAAACAATGTTTTTGGATTTGAAGAAGGTTTGAGCAAGCGAAATAGATTGCAGGAATTAATAAATCAATAACTGTAAATCTCTTGGCAAGGTGTGAAAACTCGAATTCCTATCCTAGTTATCCTTATCAGATGTGATGAGAATTGGGTTTTAATCCCACTTAGTTACCCTTTATTAAATAAAGGAAAGTCAAGTGGACTAATTAAATTGATCCTCAAGTCTTAGCCAACCTTTGGAGCGATCCAAATTAATTAGCAATCTGCCAATTTCAACCACTGCTAAGTTTGATAACTCAAGTATTACCAATTAATTAACCAAAGCCAAAAGGGGAAATAAATCCTAAATAAAGCAGAACAATCATGAGTCTGAAATACCTCAAATTATATTAACTAAGAAAATCATAACATGAATGGTCCATAAGCCAATTGGGCAACATAAGTCAAATACACATAAAAGCATCAGAGTAAATAAGAGTAGAAGAGAAACATAAATTATTAAACCTGGTATGAAGAAAAACAATCCTGATGACTAAAAGAAATCCTAAATCCTAAGATAAATCCTAATCCTAAGAGAGAGGAGAGAACCTCTCTCTCTCAAAACTACACCTCATACTAAAACTATATGTTATGATCTCTTTATGAATGAATGATGATGAATTAATGGATTCCCCCACTTTATAGCCTTTAATCTGTGTTTTCTGGGCCAAGAACTGGGTCAGAAACAGCCCAAAAATTACTGATTGTGAAATCTAGTTCGTACAGGTCGCGGCAAAGTGACGCGGAGGCGTCGTCCACGCGTCCGCTCGCCTAACTTCGGGGCAGCTATGGCAAATTATATATCGTTGCGAAGCCCTAGATATTAGCTTTTCAACGCAACTAAAACCGCATCATTTGAATTTTTGTAGCTCAAGTTATGACCATTTGAATGTGAAGAGGTCAGGCTGGACAGCTTAGCAATTTCTTCAGTTTCTTGTATTCCTTCTACTTTTGCATGCTTTCTTTCCATCCTCTAAGCCATTCCTGCCCTGTAATCTCTGAAATCACTTAACACACATATCAGCATCGAATGGTAATAAGAGAGGATTAAACATAGCAAAATTAAAGCACAAAGAAGCATGTTTTCAATCATAGCACAAAATCCAGAAGGAAAACGTAAACTCATGCAATTAGTATGAATAAGTGTATGAAAGATTGATAAAATCCACTCAATTGAGCACAAGATAAACCATAAAATAGTGGTTTATCAATGCGCCAATTGGACTTCTGTAGCTCCAGAAAAATGCATTTGAGTGCAGGGAGGTTAGAATCCAACATCATCTGCAGTCCTTTCTCAGCTCTCTGAATCAGATTATTGCTCAGGTCCCTCAACTTCAGCCAAAAAATACCTGAAATTACAGAAAAACATACAAACTCATAGTAAAGTCCAAAAATGTGATTTTTGCATAAAAATATAATAAAAACTAAGTAAAACATACTAAAAACTACCTAAAAACAATGCCAAATAGCGTATAAATTATCCGCTCATCATTACCATGCTGAGAACCTCCAGTTCTCACCCATGCAAATTTTTTGGTTTTCAGATGCAGGACGTGAGGCTCCTTACTGAGGCATGCTGGAGACTTCCTTTTTGGCGGAGATGCTTAGCTTTTGGGATTTTATTTTGATCTTATATACTTGTTAGATACTTATATTCTCCACTGTATATGTATTTTGTATATACCCCTCTTAGAGGTTATTTTGGAGAAACAGGATCTATATATTGTCTTTTGGATTGTCTCTTGGGATTTCCTTACTATATATGTATATATACTGTATGCTCGGGACGGTTGTCTTCGCAAGCCGAGTCCCGAGTCTTGATATATGTATTTTGGCACTCCTTCGTATACCTCTTCGCTCTAGCTTAATCCTCTAACTGCTTGTTTACGTTATCGATCTGAGTGTTGTGCTTTTCGATTTATCGGCTTTGATTTATCCACTATACGTTCTAAATTTTATTTTAGAGGTCGTAATGCCTCGCCACTTGTGTTTTATGACTTAAGCATAAGACTATGTGTGGTAGGGTGTCACATCCGACACACGCGTCTCCCGTGTCCAAATGTGTCCTGTCCAAAAAAACAAAAAAGCCAGTCAGACACGGCCCAGACACGAACAGACATGGCCCAATAGCAATTCGGAAAGTTCTCCTTAGTTTTACCCTTTCACTTTGACAAAAGTTAAAAACCAAACTTTCCACCTCCACCCCCAAACCCATCTCTGGCTCAGGGGCTCCAAACCCACTTACTCTCTCCTCACTGCCAGTCTACCGCCACCTCCAATCATTGCCGCCACCTCCGGTGGTCACCTCCGGTGGTCACATCCGTAGATGTTCGTCGTCCCTCTCCACACCCACTTAGTCTTAATCTCAGCATTTCCTCTTCACTGCCGCCACTTCTTCTGTGGTGCTTGTCATCGCTATTCATTACCGTTCGCTACTTCTCCAGCCACCACTTGTTGTCGTTGTTGCTCAAGTTCTCGCTGCTGTGTTCGCTGCCTCCCCGATTGCCACTTCTACCGTGACCGTTATCCTGCTCTCGTGCTCTTTTGCCGTGCTCTTCTGCATCCTCCATTTCAAGTAAGGAAGAATGTTTATTTTTCCATCAATCAATTTTTAGTTCTGTATTCTATTTTGCTTTGGCCTCTGTGCTTCTCTTTGGTTCTGATTTGTTTTATTAGATTTGTGCTTCCATTTGATTCTAAATTTCTATTTTGTTCTATGCATCTCCTTGATTTGGTTTTGTTTTATTTTGTGCTTCTGGAATTAGGTATTGTTAGAGACTTCTTTCAGAATTTTTAACTGGCTGCTTTGAGAAGATTAAAAAGTAATGGAAAGACACAGAAGAAAGATAAGATGAAAAAACTGGATTGATTGTTAATGTGTTTTTTAGCATATATAATAAGAAACTATTTGTTTCATTGAAATTTTCGTTCCTATCTCCTAAGTCATAATAGAGGCATTGGTAATTATTCCTAGACTGTTATTAACTATGTAGTTTACAAAATACTCCTCAATATCCTGTATCAAGTGATTTAACAAATTGAAATAAAGCGAGAGTTGTGACTATAAGATTTAGATGCACTCAGGATTTTGTGTGGTGGAAATAACACAATGTATAGAGTGTGTATTGGTAAGGAAGACACAAAGACGAACTCAGACCATAGCGCAAGTTAAATGGATTAAGTATTTTGGGTATACCATAATAAATACTAAAGAAATAGAGATATATAAGTTACAGAGTTCAAGCTTCGTGTATGAAAAAGAGAAATGTTTTAGGTGTTATTTGTGATAAAAGAGACTAAGTGACTTTTGAGGCTAGATTTTGGTTTTCCTGAACAAGTCTAGCTACTATTATATAATAATTTTCTTTGGTTTTGTTTTCTCTCTATGATTTTTTTGGTTCTGTTTTGCTTAAGAAATTAAATTGTAAAAAAATAATTCTGGTTCTTAAATTATTGTAGGATTGTGAGAGATGAGTTCAGAGAGTGTTCAAAATAATTTTAAAAAAAGTGTTGATAAGCCTTTATGGAAATTTGTAAAAAAAAAGATAAATTAAAAGGCGTGGAAATATTGAATTTCAATGTAAATTTTGAAAGGTTTTATTTAGTGGTTCTTATACTAGAGTAAGAGCACATTTATTGAAGATTTCAGGAAAAGGAATTAGATTTTGTGCAAAAGTTACATCAACAAAGCTTGAAGAACTTAAAAGGATAAGTCAATTCCTCTTCCACCCTTATCTAATGCAAGTGAACTTGATTCAAGAAAAAAAAGAGCTACTAGAATACCTTTTCATATTGCTAGAATGTTTTTTTCATCTGGATTACCTTTTAATCTAGCAAAAAATTCGTATTTTGTCAAAGTTTTTTCTTATGCTGCTAATAATTATATTGATGGATATATTCCTCCTGGATATAATAAATTGAGGACAACTGACGTGCGCCCAATCGTACGAGTTGGGATTTCTCAAAATAGGACTAATGTTGCAAGTATAGACCCAAACCCGACAATCGGTCGCTGACCAAATTTAGAAATTCACAAGATATGTCACAACTCAAAACCAATTTTAAAACCGAGAGTAATTGACTCCCGGGTCGTCTCCCAAGGAATCACTTAAAAGGCAATGAGTGTGCAAATTCCGGTTGTAGTGATCAAGGGGTTGTCAATGAAGAAATGAACATATAAAGCAATAAAAGAACATGCAAAATTATAATGATTGAACAAATGAAGAAATTAAAGAACCGACTATGTAATATAAACAAGTAAAGTATAAAAGAGATTAACATAGCAATGTATGAAAGACTGAAAGCATAAAAAGGGTCTTGGTTTGGACTGAGCTAAGGATCCTTTCCTTGTTAGAACCACAACTATGCCAATTATGTTGGATTAGTCTCACTTGATCAACCTTCACATCGGAAAGTAAATTAAATGAGCATAAGTGTTCCTAACCCACAAATCCTAAATTGCTTGCTAATTGCCTTAGCAACAAATAAACGTTAATAGGAACAAGAACAATTAACAATCCAAGAATTGACACTAAATATTGGACATTCAACTCTAGAAACCCAATTTCTCACTTTCCCCAAGCCAAGAGACAAAAATTTAGCCTAAAACGATGTTTGACATTTTGCCAAACACTTGGTGGGCAAAAAGCTTAAACATGAGGAAAATGAGAAATGACTTGAAACCAAAAGCAATAGTTGATCTTAATCAACAAAAATAGCATAAGAAAGCATATAACAAACATTAAACATCAAATTCATCAATAAGAAGGTGAAATTGCAAGAGAGAAGCAAAATTGAACTATAACTTGAATTAGAAGAAAGAGTAATGACAATATAACTATAAAGAGTAATAACAAGAGAATACTTACAATGAGATTAGCAAAATCCAATGATCAAAAATGGAAATGGCACTTGGAATGTAAAACCTTAATAAAACCCTAATAGGGAAGATAAGAAAACTTAGAGAAAACTAAAACTAAAAACCTCTACTCTATTCCTAAAAACTATCCTAATGTTATGCTATGTTCTATCCTTCATTTTCCCTCCAATATGAGCTAAAAGACTTCAGAAATGGGCCCCCAAAGCCCTGAAATCGCGAGTCACATGCTTTTCAAATGAGGTCATGCGCGGACACCTGTGCGGACGCAGAGACGTGTGCGTTCGCACACTTTGCGAAATTCCCAAGCTGTGCGTACGCACAAGTAGCTGTGCGAACGCACACTAGGTGATGCTTGACGGGACGCGCGACGCGCTCGAAATGATCCATGCACTCTGCTTGGGCTCCTGTGCAGATGCACTTATTCTTCCTAATATTGCAGGACTTTATTTTATTTTTTAATTTTCAATAAAAATTTTAATTTTTAAATTTAAAAATTCATAAAAATGAAAACTTTTGTCTTTTCAAATCCTAAATTTTTTTTCAAGAATATTTATTTTTTTAATCACCGGATAATGCTATTTTATCATAAATACAGAATAAATTAATTTTAAAAATTTAAACTTTTTAAATTTTTGTTTATTGGATATTTTTAAAATCTTTATTTTTACACTTTTTGGTAAAAAGATTTTTTTTTAGTTTCAAAATTTAAAAATAAAAGTTTTCATCTTTTTTTTGTCTTCCAATATTGCTGGACTTTATTTTATTTTTTAATTTTCAATAAAAAATTTAATTTTTAAATTTAAAAATTCATAAAAATAAAAATTTTGTCTTTTCAAATCCTAAATTTTTTTCAAAACATTTTTATTTTTTATCACCGGATAATGCTATTTTTTCATAAATACAGAATAAATTAATTTTAAAAATTTAAACTTTTTAAATTTTTGTTTATTGGATATTTTTTAAAATCTTTATTTTTCACTTTTTGGTAAAAAGATTATTTTTTAGTTTCAAAATTTAAAAATAAAAAGTTTTCATCTTTTTTTTGTCTTCCTAATATTGCAGGACTTTATTTATTTTTTAATTTTCAATAAAAAATTTAATTTTTAAATTTAAAAATTCATAAAAATGAAAATTTTGTCTTTTCAAATCCTAAATTTTTTTCAAGAACATTTTTTTTTTAATCACCGATAATGCTATTTTTTCATAATACAGAATAAATTAATTTTAAAAATTTAAACTTTTTAAATTTTTGTTTATTGGATATTTTTTAAAATCTTTATTTTTACACTTTTTGGTAAAAAGATTATTTTTTTAGTTTCAAAATTTAAAAATAAAAAGTTTTCATCTTTTTTTTGTCTTCCAATATTGCTGGACTTTATTTTATTTTTAATTTTCAATAAAAAATTTAATTTTTAAATTTAAAAATTCATAAAAATAAAAATTTTGTCTTTTCAAATCCTAAATTTTTTTCAAGAACATTTTTTATTTTTTATCACCGGATAATGCTATTTTTTCATAAATACAGAATAAATTAATTTTAAAAATTTAAACTTTTTAAATTTTTGTTTATTGGATATTTTTTAAAATCTTTATTTTTAACTTTTTGGTAAAAAGATTATTTTTTTAGTTTCAAAATTTAAAAATAAAAAGTTTTCATCTTTTTTTGTCTTCCAATATTGCTGGACTTTATTTTATTTTTAATTTTCAATAAAAAATTTAATTTTTAAATTTAAAAATTCATAAAAATAAAAATTTTGTCTTTTCAAATCCTAAATTTTTTTAAAACATTTTTTATTTTTATCACCGGATAATGCTATTTTTTCATAAATACAGAATAAATTAATTTTAAAAATTAAACTTTTTAAATTTTTGTTTATTGGATATTTTTTAAAATCTTTATTTTTAACTTTTTGGTAAAAGATTATTTTTTTAGTTTCAAAATTTAAAAATAAAAAGTTTTCATCTTTTTTTTGTCTTCCAATATTGCAGGACTTTATTTTATTTTTAATTTTCAATAAAAAATTTAATTTTTAAATTTAAAAATTCATAAAAATAAAAATTTTGTCTTTTCAAATCCTAAATTTTTTTCAAAAATTTTTTATTTTTATCACCGGATAATGCTATTTTTTCATAAATACAGAATAAATTAATTTTAAAAATTTAAACTTTTTAAATTTTTGTTTATTGATATTTTTTAAAATCTTTATTTTTCACTTTTGGTAAAAAGATTATTTTTTTAGTTTCAAAATTTAAAAATAAAAAGTTTTCATCTTTTTTTTGTCTTCCAATATTGCTGGACTTTATTTTATTTTTTAATTTTCAATAAAAAATTTAATTTTTAAATTTAAAAATTCATAAAAATAAAAATTTTGTCTTTTCAAATCCTAAATTTTTTTCAAGAAATTTTTATTTTTAATCACCGATAATGCTATTTTTCATAAATACAGAATAAATTAATTTTAAAAATTTAAACTTTTTAAATTTTTGTTTATTGGATATTTTTTAAAATCTTTATTTTTACACTTTTGGTAAAAAGATTTTTTTTAGTTTCAAAATTTAAAAATAAAAAGTTTTCATCTTTTTTTTGTCTTCCAATATTGTGGACTTTATTTATTTTTAATTTCAATAAAAAATTTAATTTTTAAATTTAAAAATTCATAAAAATAAAAATTTTGTCTTTTCAAATCCTAAATTTTTTTAAAACATTTTTTTTTTTATCACGGATAATGCTATTTTTTCATAAATACAGAATAAATTAATTTTAAAAATTTAAACTTTTTAAATTTTTGTTTATTGATATTTTTTAAAATCTTTATTTTTAATTTTTGGTAAAAGATTTTTTTTTAGTTTCAAAATTTAAAAATAAAAGTTTTCATCTTTTTTTTGTCTTCCAATATTGCAGGACTTTATTTTATTTTTAATTTTCAATAAAAAATTTAATTTTTAAATTTAAAAATTCATAAAAATAAAAATTTTGTCTTTTCAAATCCTAAATTTTTTTAAAAATTTTTTATTTTTTATCACGGATAATGCTATTTTTTCATAAATACAGAATAAATTAATTTTAAAAATAAATTTTTAAATTTTGTTTATTGGATATTTTTAAAATCTTTATTTTTAACTTTTATGAAAAAATAGCATTATCCGGTGAAAAAATAAAAAATGTTTTAAAAAAATTTAGGTTTGAAAAGAAAAATTTTTATTTTTATGAATTTTTAAATTTAAAAATTAAATTTTTTATTGAAAATTAAAAATAAAATAAAGTCCTACAATATTGGAAGACAAAAAAAAGATAAAACTTTTATTTTTAAATTTTGAAACTAAAAAAAATCTTTTTACCAAAAGTGTAAAATAAAGATTTTAAAAATATCAATAAACAAAAATTTAAAAAGTTTAATTTTTAAATTAATTTATTCTGTATTTATGAAAAATAGCATTATCCGGTGATTAAAAAATAAATTTCTTGAAAAAAATTTAGGATTTGAAAAGACAAAATTTTCATTTTTATGAATTTTTAAATTTAAAAATTAAATTTTTTATTGAAAATTAAAAAATAAAATAAAGTCCTGCAATATTGGAAGAAAAAAAAAGATGAAAACTTTTTATTTTTAAATTTTGAAACTAAAAAAATAATCTTTTTACCAAAAAGTGAAAAATAAAGATTTTAAAAAATATCCAATAAACAAAAATTTAAAAAGTTTAAATTTTTAAAATTAATTTATTCTGTATTTATGAAAAATAGCATTATCCGGTGATTAAAAAATAAAAATGTTTTAAAAAAATTTAGGATTTGAAAAGACAAAATTTTTATTTTTATGAATTTTTAAATTTAAAAATTAAATTTTTTATTGAAATTAAAAATAAAATAAAGTCCAGCAATATTGGAAGAAAAAAAAAGATGAAAATTTTTATTTTTAAATTTTGAAACTAAAAAAATAATCTTTTTACCAAAAAGTGTAAAAATAAAGATTTTAAAAAATATCCAATAAACAAAAATTTAAAAAGTTTAAATTTTTAAAATTAATTTATTCTGTATTTATGAAAAAATAGCATTATCCGGTGATAAAAATAAAAAATGTTTTTAAAAAAATTAGGATTTGAAAAGACAAAATTTTTATTTTTATGAATTTTTAAATTTAAAAATTAAATTTTTTATTGAAAATTAAAAATAAAATAAAGTCCAGCAATATTGGAAGACAAAAAAAAGATGAAAACTTTTTATTTTTAAATTTTGAAACTAAAAAAAAATCTTTTTACCAAAAAGTGAAAAATAAAGATTTTAAAAAATATCCAATAAACAAAAATTTAAAAAGTTTAAATTTTTAAAATTAATTTATTCTGTATTTATGAAAAAATAGCATTATCCGGTGATTAAAAAAATGTTCTTGAAAAAAATTTAGGATTTGAAAAGACAAAACTTTTCATTTTTATGAATTTTTAAATTTAAAATTAAATTTTTTATTGAAAATTAAAAATAAAATAAAGTCCAGCAATATTGGAAGACAAAAAAAAGATGAAAACTTTTTATTTTTAAATTTGAAACTAAAAAAAATCTTTTTACCAAAAAGTGTAAAAATAAAGATTTTAAAAAATATCCAATAAACAAAAATTTAAAAAGTTTAAATTTTTAAATTAATTTATTCTGTATTTATGAAAAAATAGCATTATCCGGTGATTAAAAAAATGTTCTTGAAAAAAATTTAGGATTTGAAAAGACAAAATTTTCATTTTTATGAATTTTTAAATTTAAAAATTAAATTTTTTATTGAAAATTAAAAAATAAAATAAAGTCCAGCAATATTGGAAGACAAAAAAAAGATGAAAACTTTTTATTTTTAAATTTTGAAACTAAAAAAAGAATCTTTTTACCAAAAAGTGTAAAAATAAAGATTTTAAAAAATATCCAATAAACAAAAATTTAAAAAGTTTAAATTTTTAAAATTAATTTATTCTGTATTTATGAAAAATAGCATTATCCGGTGATTAAAAATAAAAATGTTCTTGAAAAAAATTTAGGATTTGAAAAGACAAAATTTTCATTTTTATGAATTTTTAAATTTAAAAATTAAATTTTTTATTGAAAATTAAAAAATAAAATAAAGTCCTGCAATATTGGAAGACAAAAAAAGATGAAAACTTTTTATTTTTAAATTTTGAAACTAAAAAAATAATCTTTTTACCAAAAAGTGAAAAATAAAGATTTTAAAAAATATCCAATAAACAAAAATTTAAAAAGTTTAAATTTTTAAAATTAATTTATTCTGTATTTATGAAAAAATAGCATTATCCGGTGATTAAAAAATAAAAAATGTTCTTGAAAAAAATTTAGGATTTGAAAAGACAAAACTTTTATTTTTATGAATTTTTAAATTTAAAAATTAAATTTTTTATTGAAATTAAAAATAAAATAAAGTCCAGCAATATTGGAAGACAAAAAAAAGATGAAAACTTTTTATTTTTAAATTTTGAAACTAAAAAAATAATCTTTTTACCAAAAAGTGTAAAAATAAAGATTTTAAAAAATATCCAATAAACAAAAATTTAAAAAGTTTAAATTTTTAAAATTAATTTATTCTGTATTTATGAAAAAATAGCATTATCCGGTGATAAAAAATAAAAAATGTTTTTAAAAAAATTAGGATTTGAAAAGACAAAATTTTTATTTTTATGAATTTTTAAATTTAAAAATTAAATTTTTTATTGAAATTAAAAATAAAATAAAGTCCAGCAATATTGGAAGACAAAAAAAAGATGAAAACTTTTTATTTTTAAATTTTGAAACTAAAAAAAATCTTTTTACCAAAAAGTGTAAAAATAAAGATTTTAAAAAATATCCAATAAACAAAAATTTAAAAAGTTTAAATTTTTAAAATTAATTTATTCTGTATTTATGAAAAAATAGCATTATCCGGTGATTAAAAAAAATGTTCTTGAAAAAAATTTAGGATTTGAAAAGACAAAACTTTTCATTTTTATGAATTTTTAAAATTTAAAAATTAAATTTTTTATTGAAAATTAAAAAATAAATAAAGTCCAGCAATATTGGAAGACAAAAAAAGATGAAAACTTTTTATTTTTAAATTTGAAACTAAAAAAAGAATCTTTTTACCAAAAAGTGTAAAAATAAAGATTTTAAAAAATATCCAATAAACAAAAATTTAAAAAGTTTAAATTTTTAAAATTAATTTATTCTGTATTTATGAAAAAATAGCATTATCCGGTGATTAAAAAAAATGTTCTTGAAAAAAATTTAGGATTTGAAAAGACAAAATTTTATTTTTATGAATTTTTAAATTTAAAAATTAAATTTATTTATTGAAATTAAAAATAAAATAAAGTCCAGCAATATTGGAAGACAAAAAAAAGATGAAAACTTTTTATTTTTAAATTTTGAAACTAAAAAAAGAATCTTTTTACCAAAAAGTGTAAAAATAAAGATTTTAAAAAATATCCAATAAACAAAAATTTAAAAAGTTTAAATTTTTAAAATTAATTTATTCTGTATTTATGAAAAAATAGCATTATCCGGTGATTAAAAAAAATGTTCTTGAAAAAAATTTAGGATTGAAAAGACAAAATTTTCATTTTTATGAATTTTTAAATTTAAAAATTAAATTTTTTATTGAAAATTAAAAAATAAAATAAAGTCCAGCAATATTGGGAAGACAAAAAAAAGATGAAAACTTTTTATTTTTAAATTTGAAACTAAAAAAAAATCTTTTTACCAAAAAGTGTAAAAATAAAGATTTTAAAAAATATCCAATAAACAAAAATTTAAAAAGTTTAAATTTTTAAAATTAATTTATTCTGTATTTATGAAAAAATAGCATTATCCGGTGATTAAAAAAATGTTCTTGAAAAAAATTTAGGATTTGAAAAGACAAAATTTTTATTTTTATGAATTTTTAAATTTAAAAATTAAATTTTTTATTGAAATTAAAAATAAAATAAAGTCCTGCAATATTGGAAGACAAAAAAAAGATGAAAACTTTTTATTTTTAAATTTTGAAACTAAAAAAAGAATCTTTTTACCAAAAAGTGTAAAAATAAAGATTTTAAAAAATATCCAATAAACAAAAATTTAAAAAGTTTAAATTTTTAAAATTAATTTATTCTGTATTTATGAAAAAATAGCATTATCCGGTGATTAAAAAATAAAAATATTCTTGAAAAAAATTTAGGATTTGAAAAGACAAAATTTTCATTTTTATGAATTTTTAAATTTAAAAATTAAATTTTTTATTGAAAATTAAAAAATAAAATAAAGTCCAGCAATATTGGAAGAAAAAAAAAGATGAAAACTTTTTATTTTTAAATTTTGAAACTAAAAAATAATCTTTTTACCAAAAAGTGTAAAATAAAGATTTTAAAAAATATCCAATAAACAAAAATTTAAAAAGTTTAAATTTTTAAAATTAATTTATTCTGTATTTATGAAAAAATAGCATTATCCGGTGATTAAAAAATAAAAAATGTTCTTGAAAAAAATTAGGATTTGAAAAGACAAAATTTTCATTTTTATGAATTTTTAAATTTAAAAATTAAATTTTTTATTGAAATTAAAAATAAAATAAAGTCCAGCAATATTGGAAGACAAAAAAAAGATGAAAACTTTTTATTTTTAAATTTTGAAACTAAAAAAGAATCTTTTTACCAAAAAGTGTAAAAATAAAGATTTTAAAAAATATCCAATAAACAAAAATTTAAAAAGTTTAAATTTTTAAAATTAATTTATTTGTATTTATGATAAAATAGCATTATCCGGTGATTAAAAAAAAATATTCTTGAAAAAAATTTAGGATATGAAAAGACAAAAGTTTTCATTTTTATGAATTTTTAAATTAAAAATTAAATTTTTTATTGAAAATTAAAAAATAAATAAAGTCCTGCAATATTGGAAGAAAAAAAAAGATGAAAACTTTTTATTTTTAAATTTTGAAACTAAAAAAATAATCTTTTTACCAAAAAGTGTAAAAATAAAGATTTTAAAAAATATCCAATAAACAAAAATTTAAAAAGTTTAAATTTTTAAAATTAATTTATTCTGTATTTATGAAAAATAGCATTATCCGGTGATAAAAAATAAAAAATGTTTTGAAAAAAATTTAGGATTTGAAAAGACAAAATTTTTATTTTTATGAATTTTTAAATTTAAAAATTAAATTTTTTATTGAAATTAAAAATAAAATAAAGTCCAGCAATATTGGAAGACAAAAAAAAGATGAAAACTTTTTATTTTTAAATTTTGAAACTAAAAAAAAATCTTTTTACCAAAAAGTGTAAAAATAAAGATTTTAAAAAATATCCAATAAACAAAAATTTAAAAAAATTAATTTATTCTGTATTTATGAAAAAATAGCATTATCCGGTGATTAAAAAAATGTTCTTGAAAAAAATTTAGGATTTGAAAAGACAAAACTTTTCATTTTTATGAATTTTTAAATTTAAAAATTAAATTTTTTATTGAAAATTAAAAAATAAAATAAAGTCCAGCAATATTGGAAGACAAAAAAAAGATGAAAACTTTTTATTTTTAAATTTGAAACTAAAAAAAGAATCTTTTTACCAAAAAGTGTAAAAATAAAGATTTTAAAAAATATCCAATAAACAAAAATTTAAAAGTTTAAATTTTTAAAATTAATTTATTCTGTATTTATGAAAAATAGCATTATCCGGTGATTAAAAAATAAAAAATTTCTTGAAAAAAATTTAGGATTGAAAAGACAAAATTTTCATTTTTATGAATTTTTAAATTTAAAAATTAAATTTTTTATTGAAAATTAAAAAATAAATAAAGTCCTGCAATATTGGAAGACAAAAAAAAGATGAAAACTTTTTATTTTTAAATTTTGAAACTAAAAAAATAATCTTTTTACCAAAAAGTGAAAAATAAAGATTTTAAAAAATATCCAATAAACAAAAATTTAAAAAGTTTAAATTTTTAAAATTAATTTATTTGTATTTATGAAAAATAGCATTATCGGTGATTAAAAAATAAAAAATATTCTTGAAAAAAATTTAGGATTTGAAAAGACAAAATTTTCATTTTTATGAATTTTTAAATTAAAAATTAAATTTTTTATTGAAAATTAAAAAATAAATAAAGTCCTGCAATATTCGGAAGAAAAAAAAGATGAAAACTTTTTATTTTTAAATTTTGAAACTAAAAAAATAATCTTTTTACCAAAAAGTTGAAAAATAAAGATTTTAAAAAATATCCAATAAACAAAAATTTAAAAAGTTTAAATTTTTAAAATTAATTTATTCTGTATTTATGAAAAAATAGCATTATCCGGTGATAAAAAATAAAAAATGTTCTTAAAAAAAATTAGGATTTGAAAAGACAAAATTTTATTTTTATGAATTTTTAAATTTAAAAATTAAATTTTTTATTGAAAATTAAAAAATAAAATAAAGTCCTGCAATATTGGAAGACAAAAAAAAGATGAAAACTTTTTATTTTTAAATTTTGAAACTAAAAAAATAATCTTTTTACCAAAAAGTGAAAAATAAAGATTTTAAAAAATATCCAATAAACAAAAATTTAAAAAGTTTAAATTTTTAAAATTAATTTATTTGTATTTATGAAAAATAGCATTATCGGTGATTAAAAAATAAAAAATATTCTTGAAAAAAATTTAGGATATGAAAAGACAAAATTTTCATTTTTATGAATTTTTAAATTTAAAAATTAAATTTTTTATTGAAAATTAAAAAATAAATAAAGTCCTGCAATATTGGAAGAAAAAAAAGATGAAAACTTTTTATTTTTAAATTTTGAAACTAAAAAAATAATCTTTTTACCAAAAAGTGAAAAATAAAGATTTTAAAAAATATCCAATAAACAAAAATTTAAAAAGTTTAAATTTTTAAAATTAATTTATTCTGTATTTATGAAAAAATAGCATTATCCGGTGATAAAAAATAAAAAATGTTTTAAAAAAATTTAGGATTTGAAAAGACAAAATTTTCATTTTTATGAATTTTTAAATTTAAAAATTAAATTTTTTATTGAAAATTAAAAAATAAAATAAAGTCCTGCAATATTGGAAGAAAAAAAAAGATGAAAACTTTTTATTTTTAAATTTTGAAACTAAAAAATAATCTTTTTACCAAAAAGTTGAAAAATAAAGATTTTAAAAAATATCCAATAAACAAAAATTTAAAAGTTTAAATTTTTAAAATTAATTTATTCTGTATTTATGAAAAAATAGCATTATCGGTGATTAAAAAAAAATGTTCTTGAAAAAAATTTAGGATTTGAAAAGACAAAATTTTCATTTTTATGAATTTTTAAATTTAAAAATTAAATTTTTTATTGAAAATTAAAAAATAAAATAAAGTCCAGCAATATTGGAAGACAAAAAAAAGATGAAAACTTTTTATTTTTAAATTTGAAACTAAAAAAAGAATCTTTTTACCAAAAAGTGTAAAAATAAAGATTTTAAAAAATATCCAATAAACAAAAATTTAAAAAGTTTAAATTTTTAAAATTAATTTATTCTGTATTTATGAAAAAATAGCATTATCCGGTGATTAAAAAAATGTTCTTGAAAAAAATTTAGGATTTGAAAAGACAAAATTTTATTTTTATGAATTTTAAATTTAAAAATTAAATTTTTTATTGAAATTAAAAATAAAATAAAGTCCGCAATATTGGAAGAAAAAAAAAGATGAAAACTTTTATTTTTAAATTTTGAAACTAAAAAAAGAATCTTTTTACCAAAAAGTGAAAATAAAATTTAAAAAATATCCAATAAACAAAATTAAAAATTTAAATTTTTAAAATTAATTTATTTTATTTATGAAAAATAGCATTATCTGATTAAAAAAATTTAAAAAATAGGATTA